>NW_027476819.1:0-134709 GCF_051020955.1 Megalopta genalis
TAAATGATTGAGCTTCAAACACTTGGGATACAGGAGATATAGCTTCAACTGCATGTGAAACAAACGAGTTATCTTCAAATCCATGCGAAACACATGATTTAGCTGCAAGTCAATGCGATGTAGAAGGCTTAGCTTCAAATCCATGAGGAACAAATGATTTAGCTTCAAATACTTGCGATATAAATGATATAGCTACAAATGCAGTCGAAACAGACGAGTTAGCTTCAAATCTATGCGAATCACATGATTCAGCTGCAAATCAATGCGATGTAGAAGGTTTACCTTCAAATCCATGCGAAACAAATGATTTAGCTTCAAACACTTGGGATATAAGTGATATAGCTTCAAATGCAGTCGATACAATCGAGCTAGCTTCAAATCCATGCAAAACACATGATTGAGCTTCAAATCAATGCTATATAGAAGATTTAGCATCAAATCCAGACGAAACAAATGATTTAGCTTCAAATACTTGCGATATAAATGATATAGCTACAAATGCAGGCGAAACGGACGAATTAGCTTCAAATCTATGCGAATCACATGATTCAGCTGCAAATCAATGCGATGTAGAAGGTTTACCTTCAAATCCATGCGAAACAAATGATTTAGCATCAGATACTTGCGATATAAGTGATATAGCATCAAATGCAGACGAAACAAACGAGTTGGCTTCAAATACGAGCGAAACACATGATTTAGCTTCAAATCAATGAGATATAGAAGATTTAGCTTCAAATTCACGCGAAACTCATGATTTAGCTTCAAATCAATGCGATGTAGAAGGTTTAGCTTCAAATCCATGCGACACAAATGATTTAGCTTCAGATACTTGCGGTATAAGTGATATAGCTTCTAATGCAAATTAAACAAACGAGTTAGATTCATATCCAAGTCAAACACATGATTTAGCTGGAAATCAATGCAATGTAGAAAGTTTAGCTTCAAATCCATATGATACAAATGAGCTAGCTTCAGATACTTGCGATATAAGTGAAATAGCTTCATATGCAGGCGAAACGGACGAATTAGCTTCAAATCTATGCGAATCACATGATTCAGTTGCAAATCAATGCGATGTAGAAGGTTTACCTTCAAATCCATGCGAAACAAATGATGTAGATTCAAACACTTGGGATATTAATGATACTGCTTCAAATGCAGAAGAATCAGACGAGTTAGCTTCAAAATCCATGCCATATAAATGATTTTGCTTGAAATCAATGCGATGTTGAAGGTTTAGCTTCAAATCCATGCGAAACAAATGATTTAGCTTCAGATAATGAGGATATAAGTGATATAGCTTCAAATGCAGACGAAACAAACGAGTTAGCTTCAAATCCATGCGAAACACATGATTTAGCTGGAAATCAATGCGATGTAGAAGGTTTCGCTTCAAATCCACATGATACAAATGAGCTAGCTTCAGATACTTGCGAAATAAGTGATATAGCTTCAAATGCAGACGAAATAAACGAGTTAGTTTCAAATCCATGCGAAACACATGATTTAGCTGCAAATCAATGCGATGTAGAAGGTTTAGCTCCAAATCCATGCGAAACAAATGATTTAGCTTCAAACACTTGGGTTATAAGTAATATAGCTTCAAATGCAGTCGATACAAACGAGTTAGCTTCAAATCCATGCAAAACACATGATTGAGCTTCAAATCAATGCTATGTAGAAGGTTTATCTAAAAATCCATGCGACACTAATGATTTAGCTTCAGATACTTGCGATATAAGTGATGTAGCTTCAACTGCAGGGAAAACATACGAGTTAGCTTCAAATCCATGCAAAACACATGATTAAGCTTCAAATAAATGCTATGTAGAAGGTTTAGATTCAAATCCATGCGACAAAAATGATTCAGCTTCAGATACTTCCGATATAAGTGATATAGCTTCAAATGCAGACTAAACAAACGAGTTACCTTCATATCCGAGCGAAACACATGATTTAGCTTCAAATCAATGTGATGTAGAAGTTTTACCTTCAAATCCATGCGAAACAAATAATTTAGCTTCAAACACTTGGGACATATGTGATATAGCTTCAAATGCAGTCGATACAAACGTGTTAGCTTCAAATCCATGCAAAACGCATGATTAAGCTTCAAATCAATGCGATGTAGAAGGTTTTGCTTCAAATCCATGCCAAACAAATGATTTAGCTTCAAATCAATGCGATGTAGAAGGATTAGCTTCAAATCAATGCGATGTAGAAGGTTTAGCTTCAAATCCATGCAAAACAAATGATTTAGCTTCAAACACTTGCGATATAAGTGATATAGCTTCAAATGCAGACGAAACAAACGAGTTAGCTTCAAATCCAAGCGAATAACATGATTTAGCTTCAAATCAATGCGATTTAGGAGGTTTTGCTTCAAATCCATGCGAAACAAATGATTGAGCTTCAAACACTTGGGATATAGGTGAGATAGCTTCAGCTGTATGCGAATCACATGATTTAGCTTCAAATCAATGCGACACAAATGGTTTAGCTTCAGATAGATGTGATAAACATGATTTAGCTTCAACTGCATGCGAAACAAACGAGTTAGCTTCATATCCAAGCGAAACACATGATTTAGCTTCAAATCAATACGATGTAGATGGTTTAGCTTCAAATCCATGCAACACGAATGATTTTGCTTCAATTCTTGCGATATAATTGATGTAGCTTCAAATACAGTCGAAACAAACGAGATAGCTTCAAATCCATGCGAAACAAATGATTTTTCTTAAACTACTTGCGATACAAGTGATAAAGCTTCAAATGCAGGCGATACTAACGATTTAGCTTCAAATCCATGCAAAACAAATGATTTAGCTGCAAATCAATTCGATGTGGAAGGTTTAGCTTCAAATACATGCGAAACAAATGATTTAGGTTCAGATACTTGCGATATAAATGATGTAGCTTCAAATGCAGACGAAACAAAAGAGTTAGCTTCATATCCAAGCGAAACACATGATTTAGCTTCAAATCAATACAATGTAGAAGGTTTAGCTTCAAATCCATGCAACACGAATGATTTTGCTTCAAATACTTGCGATATAAGTGATATAGCATCAAATGCAGGCGAAACAAACGAGTTAGCTTCAAATCCAAGCGAATCACATGATTTAGCTTCAAATCAATTCGATGTAGAAGGTTTAGCTTCAAATCCATGCGAAACAAATGGTTTAGCTTCAGATACTTGCGATATAAGTGATATAGCTTCAAATGGAGGAGAAACAAACGAGTTAGCTCCAAATCCATGCGATGCACAAGATTTAGCTTCACATCAATGCGATGTAGAAGGTTTAGCTTCAAATCCATGCGATACACAAGATTTAGCTTCAAATCAATGCCATGTAGAAGGTTTAGCTTCAAATTAATGCGATGTAGAAGGTTTAGCTTCAAATTAATGCGATGTAGAAGGTTTTGCTTCAAATCCATGCAAAACACATGATTAAGCTTCAAATGCATGCGACGGACAAGATTTAGGTTCAAATTCATGCGAAACAAATGGTTTAGCTTCAAATCCATGCGAAACAAATGATTTAGCATCAGATACTTGTGATATAAGTGGTGTAGATTCAAATGCAGGCGAAACAAACTAGTTAGCTTCAAATCATTGCGAAACTCATGATTTAGCTTGAAATGCATGCTAAAGACAAGATTTAGGTTCAAATTCATGCGAAAAACATGACTTAGATTCAAATTCATGCGAAACAAATGGTTTAGATTCAGATACTTGTGTTATATATGATTTAGCATCAACTGCATACGAAACAAACGAGTTAGATTCAAATACATGCGAAACACATGATTTAGCTTCAAATCAATGCGATGTAGAAGGTTTTGCTTCAAATCCATGCCAAACAAATGATTTAGCTTCAAATCAATGCGATGTAGAAGGATTAGCTTCAAATCAATGCGATGTAGAAGGTTTAGCTTCAAATCCATGCAAAACAAATGATTTAGCTTCAAACACTTGCGATATAAGTGATATAGCTTCAAATGCAGACAAAACAAACGAGTTAGCTTCAAATCCAAGCGAATCACATGATTTATCTACAAATCAATGCGATTTAGAAGGTTTTCCTTCAAATCCATGCGAAACAAATGATTGAGCTTCAAACACTTGGGATATAGGTGATATAGCTTCAGCTGTATGCGAATCACATGATTTAGCATCAAATCAATGCGACACAAATGGTTTAGGTTCAGATACTTGCGATATAAATGATGTAGCTTCAAATGCAGACGAAACAAACGAGTTAGCTTCATATCCAAGCGAAACACATGATTTAGCTTCAAATCAATACGATGTAGATGGTTTAGCTTCAAATCCATGCAACACGAATGATTTTGCTTCAATTCTTGCGATATAATTGATGTAGCTTCAAATACAGTCGAAACAAACGAGATAGCTTCAAATCCATGCGAAACAAATGATTTTTCTTAAAATACTTGCGATACAAGTGATAAAGCTTCAAATGCAGGCGATACTAACGATTTAGCTTCAAATCCATGCAAAACAAATGATTTAGCTGCAAATCAATTCGATGTAGAAGGTTTAGCTTCAAATACATGCGAAACAAATGATTTAGGTTCAGATACTTGCGATATAAATGATGTAGCTTCAAATGCAGACGAAACAAAAGAGTTAGCTTCATATCCAAGCGAAACACATGATTTAGCTTCAAATCAATACAATGTAGAAGGTTTAGCTTCAAATCCATGCAACACGAATGATTTTGCTTCAAATACTTGCGATATAAGTGATATAGCATCAAATGCAGGCGAAACAAACGAGTTAGCTTCAAATCCAAGCGAATCACATGATTTAGCTTCAAATCAATGCGATATAGAAGGTTTAGCTTCAAATCCTAGCGACACAAGTGATTTAGCTTCAAACACTTGGGATATAAGTGATATAGCTTCAAGTGCAGTCGAAACAAACGAGTTAGCTTCAAATCCAAGAGAATCACATGATTTGGCATCAAATAAATGCGATGTAGGAGGTTTAGCTTCAAATCCAGGCGAAACAAATGATTTAGCTTCAAACACTTGGGATATAAGTGATATAGCTTCAAATGCAGTCGAAACAAACGAGTTAGCTTCAAATCCACGCAAAACACATGATTAAGCTTCAAGTCAATGCTATGTAGAAGGTTTAGATTCAAATCCATGCGACACAAATGATTTAGTTTCAGATACTTGCGATATAAGTGATATAGCTTCAAATGCAAATTAAACAAACGAGTTAGATTCATATCCAAGTGAAACACATGATTTAGCTTCAAACACTTGGGATATAAGTGATATAGCTTCAAGTGCAGTCGAAACAAACGAGTTAGCTTCAAATCCAAGAGAATCACATGATTCAGCTGCAAATCAATACGATGGTGAATGTTTAGCTTCAAATCCGTGCGACACAAATGATTTAGCTTCAGATACTTGCGATATAAGTGATATAGCTACAAATGCAGATTAAACAAACGTGTTAGCTTCATATCCAATCGAAACACATGATTTAGCTTCAAATCAATCCGATGTAGAAGGTTTAGCTTCAAATCCATGCGACACAAATGATTTAGTTTCAGATTCTTGCGATATAATGAAATTAGTTTCAAATGCAGAGTAAACAAACGAGTTAGCTTCAAATTCAAGCGAAACACATTATTTAGCTTCAAATCTATTCGATGTAGAAGGTTTAGCATCAAATCCATGCGAAACCAACGATTTAGCTTCAGATGCTTGCGATATAAGTGATGTAGCTTAAAATACAGTGGAATCAAACGAGTTAGTTTGAAATCCATGCAAAACACATGATTAACCTTCAAATGAATGCTACGTAGAAGGTTTAGCTTCAAATCCATGCGACACAAATGATTCAGCTTCAGATACTTGCGATATAAGTGATATAGCTTCAAATGCAGACTAAACAAACGAGTTTGCTTCATATCCGAGCGAAACTCATGATTTAGCTTCAAATCAATGCGATGTACAAGGTTTAGCTTCAAATCCATGCGATACATATGATTAACTTTCAGATTCTTGCGGTATAAGTGATTAGCTTCAAATGCAGACTAAACAAACGAGTTAGCTTCGTATCCAAGCGAAACACATGATTTAGCTTCAAATCAATCCGATGTAGAAGGTTTAGCTTCAAATCCATGCAAAACAATTGATTTAGCATCAAACACTTGGGATATGAGTGATATAGCTTCAAATGCGGACTAAACAAACGAGTTAGCTTCAAATTCAAGCGAAACACATGATTTAGCTTCAAATCAATGCGCTGTAGAAGGTTTAGCTTCAAATCCATGCGAAACAAATGATTTAGCTTCAGATACTTGCGATATAAGTGATATAGCTTCAAATGCAGACGAAACAAACGAGTTAGCTTCAAATTTATGCAAAACACATGATTAAGCTTCAAATCAATGCTATGTAGAAGGTTTAGATTCAAATCCATGCGACACAAATGATTTAGCATCAGATACTTGCAATATAAGTGATATAGTTTCAAATCCAGGCTGAACAAACGAGTTAGCTTCATATCCGAGCGAATCACAGGATTTAGCTTCAAATCAATGCGATGTAGAAGGTTTAGCTTCAAATACATGCGACACAAATGATTTAGTTTCAGATTCTTGCGATATAAGAGATTAGCTTCAAATGCAGACTAATCAAACGAGTTAGCTTCGTATCCAAGCGAAACACATGATTTAGATTCAAATCAATGCGATGTAGAAGGTTGAGCTTCAAATCCATGCGACACATATGATTTACTTTCAGATTCTTGCGGTATAAATGATCAGCTTCAAATGCAGACTAAACAGACGAGTTAGCTTCATATCCAAGCGAAACACATGATTTTGCTTCAAATCAATGCGATGTAGAAGGTTCAGCTTCAAATCCATGCAACACTTGATTCAGCATCAAACACTTGGGATATGAGTGATATAGCTTCAAATGCAGACTAAACAAACGAGTTAGCTTCAAATTCAAGCGAAACACATGATTTAGTTTCAAATCAATGCGCTGTATAAGGTTTACCTTCAAATCCATGCGAAACAAATGAGTTAGCTTCAAACACTTGGGATATAAGTGATATAGCTTCAAGTGCAGTCGAAACAAACGAGTTAGCTTCAAATCCAAGAGAATCACATGATTTGGCATCAAATAAATGCGATGTAGAAGGTTTAGCTTCAAATCCGGGCGAAACAAATGATTTAGCTTCAAACACTTGGGATATAGGTGATATAGCTTCAGCTGCAAGCGAAACAATCGAGTTAGCTTCAAGTCCATGCGAAACACATGATTCAGCTGCAAATCAATACGATGGTGAATGTTTAGCTTCAAATCCGTGCGACACAAATGATTTAGCTTCAGATACTTGCGATATAAGTGATATAGCTACAAATGCAGACTAAACAAACGAGATAGCTTCAAATTCAAGCGAAACACATTATTTAGCTTCAAATCTATTCGATGTAGAAGGTTTAGCATCAAATCCATGCGAAACCAATGATTTGGCTTCAGATGCTTGCGATATAAGTGATGTAGCTTAAAATGCAGGGGAATCAAACGAGTTAGTTTGAAATCCATGCAAAACACATGATTAACCTTCAAATGAATGCTACGTAGAAGGTTTAGCTTCAAATCCATGCGACACAAATGATTCAGCTTCAGATACTTGCGATATAAGTGATATAGCTTCAAATGCAGACTAAACAAACGAGTTTGCTTCATATCCGAGCGAAACACATGATTTAGCTTCAAATCAATCCGATGTAGAAGGTTTAGCTTCAAATCCATGCGAAACAAATGATTTAGCTTCAGATACTTGCGATATAAGTGATATAGCTTCAAATGCAGACGAAACAAACGAGTTAGCTTCAAAATCCGTGCGATACACATGTTATAGCTTCAAATCAATGCGATGTGGAAGGTTTAGCTTCAAATCCATGCGAAACACATGAATTAGCTTCAAATCAATAAGCTGTAGAAGGTTTAGCTTCAAACCCATGCGAAACAAATGATTTAGCTTCAAACAGTTGGGATATAATTGATATAGCTTCAAGTGCAGTCGAAACAGACGAGTTAGCTTCAAATCCAAGAGAATCACATGATTTAGATTCAAATAAATGCGATGTAGAAGGTTTAGCTTCAAATCCAGGCGAAACAAATGATTCAGCTTCAGATACTTGCGATATAAGTGATATAGTTTCAAATGCAGGCTAAACAAACGAGTTAGCTTCATATCGGAGCGAAACACAGGATTTAGCTTCAAATCAATGCGCTGTATAAGGTTTAGCTTCAAATCCATGCGAAACAACTGATTTAGCTTCAATCACTTGGGATATAAATGATATAGCTTCAAATGCAGAAGAAACAAACGAGTTAGCTTCAAATCTATGCAAAACACATGATTAAGCTTCAAATAAATGCTATGTAGAAGGTTTAAATTCAAATCCATGCAACACAAATGATTGAGCTTCAAACACTTGGGATATAGGTGATATAGGTTCAGCTGCATGCGAAACAAACGAGTTAGCTTCAAGTCCATGCGAAACACATGATTCAGCTGCAAATCAATGCTATGTAGAAGGATTAGCTTCAAATCCATGCGACACAAGTAATTCAGCTTCAGGTACTTGCGATATAAGTGATATAGTTTCAAATGCAGGCTGAACAAACGAGTTAGCTTCATATCCGAGCGAAACACAGGATTTAGCTTCAAATCAATGCTACGTAGAAGGTTTAGCTTCAAATCCATGCGACACAAATGATTCAGCTTCAGATACTTGCGATATAAGTGATATAGCTTCAAATGCAGACTAAACAAACGAGTTTGCTTCTTATCCGAGCGAAACACATGATTTAGCGTCAAATCAATGCGATGTACAAGGTTTAGCTTCAAATCCATGCGACACATATGATTTACTTTCAGATTCTTGCGGTATAAGTGATTAGCTTCAAATGCAGACTAAACAACCGAGTTAGCTTCGTATCCAAGCGAAACACATGATTTAGCTTCAAATCAATCCGATGTAGAAGGTTTAGCTTCAAGTCCATGCAAAACAATTGATTTAGCATCAAACACTTGGGATATGAGTGATATAGCTTCAAATGCGGACTAAACAAACGAGTTAGCTTCAAATTCAAGCGAAACACATGATTTAGCTTCAAATCAATCCGATGTAGAAGGTTTAGCTTCAAATCCATGCAAAACAAATGATTTAGCTTCAATTACTTGGGATATAATTGATATAGCTTCAAATGCAGAAGAAACAAATGAGTTAGCTTCAAATTTATGCAAAACACATGATTAAGCTTCAAATCAATGCTATGTAGAAGGTTTAGATTCAAATGCATGCGACACAAATGATTTAGCATCAGATACTTGCAATATAAGTGATATAGCTTCAAATGCAAATTAATCAAACGAGTTAGATTCATATCCAAGCGAAACACATGATTTATCTTCAAATCAATGCGTTGTAGAAGGTTTAGCTGCAAATCCATGCGAAACAAATGATTGAGCTTCAAACACTTGGGATATAGGTGATATAGGTTCAGCTGAATGCGAAACAAACGAGTTAGCTTCAAGTCCATGCGAAACACATGATTCAGCTGCAAATCAATGCTATGTAGAAGGATTAGTTTCAAATCCATGCGACACAAATAATTCAGCTTCAGATACTTGCGATATAAGTGATATAGTTTCAAATCCAGGCCGAACAAACGAGTTAGCTTCATATCCGAGCGAAACACAGGATTTAGCTTCAAATCAATGCGATGTAGAAGGTTTAGCTTCAAATACATGCGACACAAATGATTTAGTTTCAGATTCTTGCGATATAAGAGATTAGCTTCAAATGCAGACTAAACAAACGAGTTAGCTTCGTATCCAAGCGAAACACATGATTTAGATTCAAATCAATGCGATGTAGAAGGTTGAGCTTCAAATCCATGCGAAACAAATGATTTAGCTTCAAACACTTGGGATATAAGTGATATAGCTTCAAGTGCAGTCGAAACAAACGAGTTAGCTTCAAATCCAAGAGAATCACATGATTTGGCATCAAATAAATGCGATGTAGAAGGTTTAGCTTCAAATCCAGGCGAAACAAATGATTTAGCTTCAAACACTTGGGATATAAGTGATATAGCTTCAAATGCAGTCGAAACAAACGAGTTAGCTTCAAATCCATGCAAAACACATGATTAAGCTTCAAGTCAATGCTATGTAGAAGGTTTAGATTCAAATCCATGCGACACAAATGATTTAGTTTCAGATACTTGCGATATAAGTGATATAGCTTCAAATGCAAATTAAACAAACGAGTTAGCTTCATATCCAATCGAAACACATGATTTAGCTTCAAATCAATCCGATGTAGAAGGTTTAGCTTCAAATCCATGCGACACAAATGATTTAGTTTCAGATTCTTGCGATATAACGAAATTAGTTTCAAATGCAGAGTAAACAAACGAGTTAGCTTCAAATTCAAGCGAAACACATTATTTAGCTTCAAATCTATTCGATGTAGAAGGTTTAGCATCAAATCCATGCGAAACCAATGATTTAGCTTCAAATCAATGCGCTGTAGAAGGTTTAGCTTCAAATCCATGCGAAACAAACGAGTTAGCTTCAAGTCCATGCGAAACACATGATTCAGCTGCAAATCAATGCTATGTGGAAGGATTAGCTTCAAATCCGTGCGACACAAATGATTTAGCTTCAGATTCTTGCGATATAAGTGATATAGCTACAAATGCAGATCAAACAAACGAGTTAGCTTCATATCCAAGCGAAACACATGATTTAGCTTCAAATCAATGCGATGTAGAAGGTTTAGCTTCAAAACCATGCGACACAAATGATTTAGTTTCAAATTCTTGCGATATAAGTTATTAGCTTCAAATGCAGACTAAACAAACGAGTTAGCTTCAAATTCAAGCGAAACACATTATTTAGCTTCAAATCTATTCGATGTATAAGGTTTAGCATCAAATCCATGCGAAACCAATGATTTAGCTTCAGTTGCTTGCGATATAAGTGATGTAGCTTAAAATGCAGGGGAATCAAACGAGTTAGTTTGAAATCCATGCAAATCACATGATTAACCTTCAAATGAATGCTACGTAGAAGGTTTAGCTTCAAATCCATGCGACACAAATGATTCAGCTTCAGATACTTGCGATATAAGTGATATAGCTTCAAATGCAGACTAAACAAACGAGTATGCTTCATATCCGAGCGAAACACATGATTTAGCTTCAAATCAATGCGATGTACAAGGTTTAGCTTCAAATCCATGCGACTCATATGATTAACTTTCAGATTCTTGCGGTATAAGTGATTAGCTTCAAATGCAGACTAAACAAACGAGTTAGCTTCGTATCCAAGCGAAAAACATGATCTAGCTTCAAATCAATCCGATGTAGAAGGTTTAGCTTCAAATCCATGCAAAACAATTGATTTAGCATCAAACACTTGGGATATGAGTGATATAGCTTCAAATGCGGACTAAACAAACGAGTTAGCTTTAAATTCAAGCGAAACACATGATTTAGCTTCAAATCAATGCGCTGTAGAAGGTTTAGCTTCAAATCCATGCGAAACAAATGATTTAGCTTCAGATACTTGCGATATAAGTGATATAGCTTCAAATGCAGACGAAACAAACGAGTTAGCATCAAAATCCGAGCGATACACATGTTATAGCTTCAAATCCATGCGATGTGGAAGGTTTAGCTTCAAATCCATGCGAAACACATGAATTAGCTTCAAATCAATAAGCTGTAGAAGGTTTAGCTTCAAATCCATGCGAGACAAATGATTTAGCTTCAAACACTTGGGATATAATTGATATAGCTTCAAGTGCAGTCGAAACAAACGAGTTAGCTTCAAATCCAAGAGAATCACATGATTTAGATTCAAATAAATGCGATGTAGAAGGTTTAGCTTCAAATCCAGGCGAAACAAATGATTCAGCTTCAGATACTTGCGATATAAGTGATATAGTTTCAAATGCAGGCTAAACAAACGAGTTAGCTTCATATCCTAGCGAAACACAGGATTTAGCTTCAAATCAATCCGATGTAGAAGGTTTAGCTTCAAATCCATGCGAAACAATTGATTTAGCATCAAACACTTGGGATATGAGTGATATAGCTTCAAATGCAGACTAAACAAACGAGTTAGCTTCAAATTCAAACGAAACACATGATTTAGTTTCAAATCAATGCGCTGTATAAGGTTTAGCTACAAATCCATGCGAAACAAATGATTTAGCTACAATCACTTGGGATATAATTGATATAGCTTCAAATGCAGAAGAAACAATCGAGTTAGCTTCAAATCTATGCAAAACACATGATTAAGCTTCAAATCAATGCTATGTAGAAGGTTTAGATTCAAATCCATGCGACACAAATGATTTAGCATCAGATACTTGCAATATAAGTGATATAGCTTCAAATGCAAATTAATCAAACGAGTTAGATTCATATCCAAGCGAAACACATGATTTATATTCAAATCAATGCGATGTAGAAGGTTTAGCTTCAAATCCATGCGACACATATGATTTACTTTTAGATTCTTGCGGTATAAGTTATTAGCTTCAAATGCAGACTAAACAAACGAGTTAGCTTCGTATCCAAGCGAAACACATGATTTAGCTTCAAATTAATGCGATGTGGAAGGTTTAGCTTCAAATCCATGCGAAACACATGATTTAGCTTCAAATCAATAAACTGTAGAAGGTTTAGCTTCAAATCCATGCGAAACAAATGATTTAGCATCAGATACTTGCGATATATGTGATATAGCTTCAAATGCAGACGAAACAAACGAGTTAGCTTCGTATCCAAGCGAAACACATGATTTAGCTTCAAATCAATCCGATGTAGAAGGTTTAGCTTCAAATCCATGCAAAACAATTGATTTAGCATCAAACACTTGGGATATGAGTGATATAGCTTCAAATGCGGACTAAACAAACGAGTTAGCTTCAAATTCAAGCGAAACACATGATTTAGCTTCAAATCAATCCGATGTAGAAGGTTTAGCTTCAAATCCATGCGAAACAATTGATTTAGCATCAAACACTTGGGATATGTGTGATATAGCTTCAAATGCAGACTAAACAAACGAGTTAGCTTCAAATTCAAACGAAACACATGATTTAGTTTCAAATCAATGCGATGTAGATGGTTTAGCTTCAAATCCATGCGACACAAATGATTTAGTTTCAGATTCTTGCGATATAAGAGATTAGCTTCAAATGCAGACTAAACAAACGAGTTAGCTTCGTATCCAAGCGAAACACATGATTTAGCTTCAAATCAATCCGATGTAGAAGGTTTAGCTTCAAATCCATGCAACACAAATGATTGAGCTTCAAACAATTGGGATATAGGTGATATAGGTTCAGCTGCATGCGAAACAAACGAGTTAGCTTCAAGTCCATGCGAAACACATGATTCAGCTGCAAATCAATGCTATGTAGAAGGATTAGTTTCAAATCCATGCGACACAAATAATTCAGCTTCAGATACTTGCGATATAAGTGATATAGTTTCAAATCCAGGCTGAACAAACGTGTTAGCTTCATATCCGAGCGAAACACAGGATTTAGCTTCAAATCAATGCGATGTAGAAGGTTTAGCTTCAAATACATGCGACACAAATGATTTAGTTTCAGATTCTTGCGATATAAGAGATTAGCTTCAAATGCAGACTAAACAAACGAGTTAGCTTCGTATCCAAGCGAAACACATGATTTAGCTTCAAACACTTGGGATATAAGTGATATAGCTTCAAGTGCAGTCGAAACAAACGAGTTAGCTTCAAATCCAAGAGAATCACATGATTTGGCATCAAATAAATGCGATGTAGAAGGTTTAGCATCAAATCCAAGCGGAACAAATGATTTAGCTTCAAACACTTGGGATATAAGTGATATAGCTTCAAATGCAGTCGAAACAAACGAGTTAGCTTCAAATCCGTGCAAAACACATGATTAAGCTTCAAATCAATGCTATGTAGAAGGTTTAGATTCAAATCCATGCGACACAAATGATTTAGTTTCAGATACTTGCGATATAAGTGATATAGCTTCAAATGCAAATTAAACAAACGAGTTAGCTTCATATCCAATCGAAACACATGATTTAGCTTCAAATCAATCCGATGTAGAAGGTTTAGCTTCAAATCCATGCGACACAAATGATTTAGTTTCAGATTCTTGCGATATAATGAAATTAGTTTCAAATGCAGAGTAAACAAACGAGTTAGCTTCAAATTCAAGCGAAACACATTATTTAGCTTCAAATCTATTCGATGTAGAAGGTTTAGCATCAAATCCATGCGAAACCAATGATTTAGCTTCAAATCAATGCGCTGTAGAAGGTTTAGCTTCAAATCCATGCGAAACAAACGAGTTAGCTTCAAGTCCATGCGAAACACATGATTCAGCTGCAAATCAATGCTATGTGGAAGGATTAGCTTCAAATCCGTGCGACACAAATGATTTAGCTTCAGATTCTTGCGATATAAGTGATATAGCTACAAATGCAGATTAAACAAACGAGTTAGCTTCATATCCAAGCGAAACACATGATTTAGCTTCAAATCAATGCGATGTAGAAGGTTTAGCTTCAAAACCATGCGACACAAATGATTTAGTTTCAAATTCTTGCGATATAAGTTATTAGCTTCAAATGCAGACTAAACAAACGAGTTAGCTTCAAATTCAAGCGAAACACATTATTTAGCTTCAAATCTATTCGATGTAGAAGGTTTAGCATCAAATCCATGCGAAACCAATGATTTAGCTTCAGATGCTTGCGATATAAGTGATGTAGCTTAAAATGCAGGGGAATCAAACGAGTTAGTTTGAAATCCATGCAAAACACATGATTAACCTTCAAATGAATGCTACGTAGAAGGTTTAGCTTCAAATCCATGCGACACAAATGATTCAGCTTCAGATACTTGCGATATAAGTGATATAGCTTCAAATGCAGACTAAACAAACGAGTATGCTTCATATCCGAGCGAAACACATGATTTAGCTTCAAATCAATGCGATGTACAAGGTTTAGCTTCAAATCCATGCGACTCATATGATTAACTTTCAGATTCTTGCGGTATAAGTGATTAGCTTCAAATGCAGACTAAACAAACGAGTTAGCTTCGTATCCAAGCGAAACACATGATTTAGCTTCAAATCAATCCGATGTAGAAGGTTTAGCTTCAAATCCATGCAAAACAATTGATTTAGCATCAAACACTTGGGATATGAGTGATATAGCTTCAAATGCGGACTAAACAAACGAGTTTGCTTCATATCTGAGCCAAACACATGATTTAGCTTCAAATCAATGCGATGTACAAGGTTTAGCTTCAAATCCATGCGACTCATATGATTAACTTTCAGATTCTTGCGGTATAAGTGATTAGCTTCAAATGCAGACTAAACAAACGAGTTAGCTTCTTATCCAAGCGAAAAACATGATCTAGCTTCAAATCAATCCGATGTAGAAGGTTTAGCTTCAAATCCATGCAAAACAATTGATTTAGCATCAAACACTTGGGATATGAGTGATATAGCTTCAAATGCGGACTAAACAAACGAGTTAGCTTTAAATTCAAGCGAAACACATGATTTAGCTTCAAATCAATGCGCTGTAGAAGGTTTAGCTTCAAATCCATGCGAAACAAATGATTTAGCTTCAGATACTTGCGATATAAGTGATATAGCTTCAAATGCAGACGAAACAAACGAGTTAGCATCAAAACCCGAGCGATACACATGTTATAGCTTCAAATCCATGCGATGTGGAAGGTTTAGCTTCAAATCCAAGCGAAACACATGAATTAGCTTCAAATCAATAAGCTGTAGAAGGTTTAGCTTCAAATCCATGCGAGACAAATGATTTAGCTTCAAACACTTGGGATATAATTGATATAGCTTCAAGTGCAGTCGAAACAAACGAGTTAGCTTCAAATCCAAGAGAATCACATGATTTAGATTCAAATAAATGCGATGTAGAAGGTTTAGCTTCAAATCCAGGCGAAACAAATGATTCAGCTTCAGATACTTGCGATATAAGTGATATAGTTTCAAATGCAGGCTAAACAAACGAGTTAGCTTCATATCCTAGCGAAACACAGGATTTAGCTTCAAATCAATCCGATGTAGAAGGTTTAGCTTCAAATCCATGCGAAACAATTGATTTAGCATCAAACACTTGGGATATGAGTGATATAGCTTCAAATGCAGACTAAACAAACGAGTTAGCTTCAAATTCAAACGAAACACATGATTTAGTTTCAAATCAATGCGCTGTATAAGGTTTAGCTACAAATCCATGCGAAACAAATGATTTAGCTACAATCACTTGGGATATAATTGATATAGCTTCAAATGCAGAAGAAACAATCGAGTTAGCTTCAAATCTATGCAAAACACATGATTAAGCTTCAAATCAATGCTATGTAGAAGGTTTAGATTCAAATCCATGCGACACAAATGATTTAGCATCAGATACTTGCAATATAAGTGATATAGCTTCAAATGCAAATTAATCAAACGAGTTAGATTCATATCCAAGCGAAACACATGATTTATATTCAAATCAATGCGATGTAGAAGGTTTAGCTTCAAATCCATGCGACACATATGATTTACTTTCAGATTCTTGCGGTATAAGTTATTAGCTTCAAATGCAGACTAAACAAACGAGTTAGCTTCGTATCCAAGCGAAACACATGATTTAGCTTCAAATTAATGCGATGTGGAAGGTTTAGCTTCAAATCCATGCGAAACACATGATTTAGCTTCAAATCAATAAACTGTAGAAGGTTTAGCTTCAAATCCATGCGAAACAAATGATTTAGCATCAGATACTTGCGATATATGTGATATAGCTTCAAATGCAGACGAAACAAACGAGTTAGCTTCGTATCCAAGCGAAACACATGATTTAGCTTCAAATCAATCCGATGTAGAAGGTTTAGCTTCAAATCCATGCAAAACAATTGATTTAGCATCAAACACTTGGGATATGAGTGATATAGCTTCAAATGCGGACTAAACAAACGAGTTTGCTTCATATCTGAGCCAAACACATGATTTAGCTTCAAATCAATGCGATGTACAAGGTTTAGCTTCAAATCCATGCGACTCATATGATTAACTTTCAGATTCTTGCGGTATAAGTGATTAGCTTCAAATGCAGACTAAACAAACGAGTTAGCTTCAAATCCAAGAGAATCACATGATTTGGCATCAAATAAATGCGATGTAGAAGGTTTAGCATCAAATCCAGGCGAAACAAATGATTTAGCTTCAAACACTTGGGATATAAGTGATATAGCTTCAAATGCAGTCGAAACAAACGAGTTAGCTTCAAATCCATGCAAAACACATGATTAAGCTTCAAATCAAGGCTATGTAGAAGGTTTAGATTCAAATCCAGGCGACACAAATGATTTAGCATCAGATACTTGCAATATAAGTGATATAGCTTCAAATGCAGACGAAACAAACGAGTTAGATTCATATCCAAGCGAAACACATGATTTATCTTCAAATCAATGCGATGTAGAAGGTTTAGCTTCAAATCCATGCGACACAAATGATTGAGCTTCAAACACTTGGGATATAGGTGATATAGGTTCAGCTGCATGCGAAACAAACGAGTTAGCTTCAAGTCCATGCGAAACACATGATTCAGCTGCAAATCAATGCTATGTAGAAGGATTAGCTTCAAATCCATGCGACACAAATGATTCAGCTTCAGATACTTGCGATATAAGTGATATAGTTTCAAATGCAGGCCAAACAAACGAGTTAGCTTCATATCCGAGCGAAACACAGGATTTAGATTCAAATCAATGCGATGTAGAAGGTTTAGCTTCAAATCCATGCGACACAAATGATTTAGTTTCAGATTCTTGCGATATAAGAGATTAGCTTCAAATGCAGACTAATCAAACGAGTTAGCTTCGTATCCAAGCGAAACACATGATTTAGCTTCAAATCAATCCGATGTAGAAGGTTTAGCTTCAAATCCATGCGAAACAATTGATTTAGCATCAAACACTTGGGATATGAGTGATATAGCTTCAAATGCAGACTAAACAAACGAGTTAGCTTCGTATCCAAGCGAAACACATGATTTAGCTTCAAATCAATCCGATGTAGAAGGTTTAGCTTCAAATCCATGCGAAACAATTGATTTAGCATCAAACACTTGGGATATGAGTGATATAGCTTCAAATGCAGACTAAACAAACGAGTTAGCTTCAAATTCAAGCGAAACACATGATTTAGTTTCAAATCAATGCGCTGTATAAGGTTTAGCTTCAAATCCATGCGAAACAAATGATTTAGCTTCAATCACTTGGGATATAATTGATATAGCTTCAAATGCAGAAGAAACAAACGAGTTAGATTCAAGTCCAAGAGAATCACATGATTTGGCATCAAATAAATGCGATGTAGAAGGTTTAGCATCAAATCCAGGCGAAACAAATGATTTAGCTTCAAACACTTGGGATATAAGTGATATAGCTTCAAATGCAGTCGAAACAAACGAGTTAGCTTCAAATCCATGCAAAACACATGATTAAGCTTCAAATCAAGGCTATGTAGAAGGTTTAGATTCAAATCCATGCGACACAAATGATTTAGCATCAGATACTTGCAATATAAGTGATATAGCTTCAAATGCAGACGAAACAAACGAGTTAGATTCATATCCAAGCGAAACACATGATTTATCTTCAAATCAATGCGATGTAGAAGGTTTAGCTTCAAATCCATGCGACACAAATGATTGAGCTTCAAACACTTGGGATATAGGTGATATAGGTTCAGCTGCATGCGAAACAAACGAGTTAGCTTCAAGTCCATGCGAAACACATGATTCAGCTGCAAATCAATGCTATGTAGAAGGATTAGCTTCAAATCCATGCGACACAAATGATTCAGCTTCAGATACTTGCGATATAAGTGATATAGTTTCAAATGCAGGCCAAACAAACGAGTTAGCTTCATATCCGAGCGAAACACAGGATTTAGATTCAAATCAATGCGATGTAGAAGGTTTAGCTTCAAATCCATGCGACACAAATGATTTAGTTTCAGATTCTTGCGATATAAGAGATTAGCTTCAAATGCAGACTAATCAAACGAGTTAGCTTCGTACCCAAGCGAAACACATGATTTAGCTTCAAATCAATCCGATGTAGAAGGTTTAGCTTCAAATCCATGCGAAACAATTGATTTAGCATCAAACACTTGGGATATGAGTGATATAGCTTCAAATGCAGACTAAACAAACGAGTTAGCTTCGTATCCAAGCGAAACACATGATTTAGCTTCAAATCAATCCGATGTAGAAGGTTTAGCTTCAAATCCATGCGAAACAATTGATTTAGCATCAAACACTTGGGATATGAGTGATATAGCTTCAAATGCAGACTAAACAAACGAGTTAGCTTCAAATTCAAGCGAAACACATGATTTAGTTTCAAATCAATGCGCTGTATAAGGTTTAGCTTCAAATCCATGCGAAACAAATGATTTAGCTTCAATCACTTGGGATATAATTGATATAGCTTCAAATGCAGAAGAAACAAACGAGTTAGATTCAAGTCCATGCGAAACACATGATTCAGCTGCAAATCGATGCTATGTAGAAGGATTAGCTTCAAATCCATGCGACACAAATGATTCAGCTTCAGATACTTGCGATATAAGTGATATAGTTTCAAATGCAGGCTGAACAAACGAGTTAGCTTCATATCCGAGCGAAACACAGGATTTAGCTTCAAATCAATGCGATGTAGAAGGATTAGCTTCAAATCCATGCGACACAAATGATTTAGTTTCAGATTCTTGCGATATAAGAGAATAGCTTCAAATGCACACTAAACAAACGAGTTAGCTTCGTATCCAAGCGAAACACATGTTATAGCTTCAAATCAATGCTATGTGGAAGGTTTAGCTTCAAATCCATGCGACACATATGATTTACTTTCAGATTCTTGCGGTATAAATGATTAGCTTCAAATGCAGACTAAACAAACGAGTTAGCTTCGTATCCAAGCGAAACACATGATTTAGATTCAAATCAATGCGCTGTAGAAGGTTTAGCTTCAAATCCAGGCGAAACAAATGATTTAGCTTCAAACACTTGGGATATAAGTGATATAGCTTCAAATGCAGTCGAAACAAACGAGTTAGCTTCAAATCCAAGCGAATCACATGATTTAGCTTCAAATAAATGCGATGTAGAAGGTTTAGCTTCAAATCCAGGCGAAACAAATGATTGAGCTTCAAACACTTGGGATATAGATTATATAGCTTCAAATGCAGACGAAACAAACGAGTTAGCTTCAAATCCAAGCGAATCACATGATTTAGCTTCAAATAAATGCGATGTAGAAGGTTTAGGTTCAAATCCAGGCGAAACAAATGATTCAGCTTCAGATACTTGCGATATAAGTGATATAGTTTCAAATGCAGGCTAAACAAACGACTTAGCTTCATATCCGAGCGAAACACAGGATTTAGCTTCAAATCAATCCGATGTAGAAGGTTTAGCTTCAAATCCATGCGAAACAAATGATTTAGCATCAGATACTTGCGATATAAGTGATATAGCTTCAAATGCAGACGAAACAAACGAGTTGGCTTCAAATCTATGCGAATCACATGATTCAGAAGTAAATCAATGCGAGGTAGAAGGTTTAGCATCAAATCCAGGCGAAACAAATGATTTAGCTACAAACACTTGGGATATAAGTGATATAGCTTCAAATGCAATCGAAACAAACGAGTTAGCTTCAAATCCATGCAAAACACATGTCTAAGCTTCAAATCAAGGCTATGTAGAAGGTTTAGATTCAAATCCATGCGACACAAATGATTTAGCATCAGATACTTGCAATATAAGTGATATAGCTTCAAATGCAGACGAAACAAACGAGTTAGATTCATATCCAAGCGAAACACATGATTTATCTTCAAATCAATGCGATGTAGAAGGTTTAGCTTCAAATCCATGCGACACAAATGATTTAGTTTCAGATGCTTGCGATATAAGTGATGTAGCTTAAAATGCAGGGGAATCAAACGAGTTAGTTTGAAATCCATGCAAAACACATGATTAACCTTCAAATCAATGCTACGTAGAAGGTTTAGCTTCAACTCGATGCGAAACAAATGATTTAGCATCAGATCCTTGCGATATAAGTGATATAGCTTCAAATGCAGACGAAACAAACGAGTTGGCTTCAAATCTATGCGAATCACATGATTCAGAAGTAAATCAATGCGAGGTAGAAGGTTTAGCATCAAATCCATGCGAAACAAATGGTTTAGCTTCAAACACTTGGGATATAAGTGATATAGCTTCAAATACAGTCGAAACAAACGAGTTAGCTTCAAGTCTATGCGAAACACATGATTAAGCTTCAAATCAATACTATGTAGAAGGTTTAGATTCAAATCCATGCGACACAAATGATGTAGCATCAGATACTTGCGATGTAAGTGATATAGCTTCAAATGCAGACTAAACAAACGAGTTAGCTTCAAATTCAAGCGAAACACATGATTTAGTTTCAAATCAATGCGCTGTATAAGGTTTACCTTCAAATCCATGCGAAACAAATGATTTAGCTTCAAATCAATAAGCTGTAGAAGGATTAGCTTCAAATCCATGCGAAACAAATGATTTAGCTTCAAACACTTGGGATATAAGTGATATAGCTTCAAGTGCAGTCGAAACAAACGAGTTAGCTTCAAATCCAAGAGAATCACATGATTTGGCATCAAATAAATGCGATGTAGAAGGTTTAGCTTCAAATCCAGGCGAAACAAATGATTTAGCTTCAAACACTTGGGATATAAGTGATATAGCTTCAAATGCAAATTAATCAAACGAGTTAGATTCATATCCAAGTGAAACACATGATTTATCTTCAAATCAATGCGCTGTAGAAGGTTTAGCTTCAAATCCATGCGAAACAAATGATTTAGCTTCAAACACTTGGGATATAATTGATATAGCTTCAAATGCAGACGAAACAAAGGAGTTAGCTTCAAAATCCGTGCGATATACATGTTATAGCTTCAAATCAATGCTACGTAAAAGGTTTAGCTTCAAATCCATGCGAAACAAATGATTTAGCATCAGATACTTGCGATATAAGTGATATAGCTTCAAATGCAGACGAAACAAACGAGTTGGCTTCAAATCTATGCGAATCACATGATTCAGAAGTAAATCAATGCGAGGTAGAAGGTTTAGCATCAAATCCAGGCGAAACAAATGATTTAGCTACAAACACTTGGGATATAAGTGATATAGCTTCAAATGCAATCGAAACAAACGAGTTAGCTTCAAATCCATGCAAAACACATGTCTAAGCTTCAAATCAAGGCTATGTAGAAGGTTTAGATTCAAATCCATGCGACACAAATGATTTAGCATCAGATACTTGCAATATAAGTGATATAGCTTCAAATGCAGACGAAACAAACGAGTTAGATTCATATCCAAGCGAAACACATGATTTATCTTCAAATCAATGCGATGTAGAAGGTTTAGCTTCAAATCCATGCGACACAAATGATTGAGCTTCAAACACTTGGGATATAGGTGATATAGGTTCAGCTGCATGCGAAACAAACGAGTTAGCTTCAAGTCCATGCGAAACACATGATTCAGCTGCAAATCAATGCTATGTAGAAGGATTAGCTTCAAATCCATGCGACACAAATGATTCAGCTTCAGATACTTGCGATATAAGTGATATAGTTTCAAATGCAGGCCAAACAAACGAGTTAGCTTCATATCCGAGCGAAACACAGGATTTAGATTCAAATCAATGCGATGTAGAAGGTTTAGCTTCAAATCCATGCGACACAAATGATTTAGTTTCAGATTCTTGCGATATAAGAGATTAGCTTCAAATGCAGACTAATCAAACGAGTTAGCTTCGTATCCAAGCGAAACACATGATTTAGCTTCAAATCAATCCGATGTAGAAGGTTTAGCTTCAAATCCATGCGAAACAATTGATTTAGCATCAAACACTTGGGATATGAGTGATATAGCTTCAAATGCAGACTAAACAAACGAGTTAGCTTCGTATCCAAGCGAAACACATGATTTAGCTTCAAATCAATCCGATGTAGAAGGTTTAGCTTCAAATCCATGCGAAACAATTGATTTAGCATCAAACACTTGGGATATGAGTGATATAGCTTCAAATGCAGACTAAACAAACGAGTTAGCTTCAAATTCAAGCGAAACACATGATTTAGTTTCAAATCAATGCGCTGTATAAGGTTTAGCTTCAAATCCATGCGAAACAAATGATTTAGCTTCAATCACTTGGGATATAATTGATATAGCTTCAAATGCAGAAGAAACAAACGAGTTAGATTCAAGTCCATGCGAAACACATGATTCAGCTGCAAATCGATGCTATGTAGAAGGATTAGCTTCAAATCCATGCGACACAAATGATTCAGCTTCAGATACTTGCGATATAAGTGATATAGTTTCAAATGCAGGCTGAACAAACGAGTTAGCTTCATATCCGAGCGAAACACAGGATTTAGCTTCAAATCAATGCGATGTAGAAGGTTTAGCTTCAAATCCATGCGACACAAATGATTTAGTTTCAGATTCTTGCGATATAAGAGAATAGCTTCAAATGCACACTAAACAAACGAGTTAGCTTCGTATCCAAGCGAAACACATGTTATAGCTTCAAATCAATGCTATGTGGAAGGTTTAGCTTCAAATCCATGCGACACATATGATTTACTTTCAGATTCTTGCGGTATAAATGATTAGCTTCAAATGCAGACTAAACAAACGAGTTAGCTTCGTATCCAAGCGAAACACATGATTTAGATTCAAATCAATGCGCTGTAGAAGGTTTAGCTTCAAATCCAGGCGAAACAAATGATTTAGCTTCAAACACTTGGGATATAAGTGATATAGCTTCAAATGCAGTCGAAACAAACGAGTTAGCTTCAAATCCAAGCGAATCACATGATTTAGCTTCAAATAAATGCGATGTAGAAGGTTTAGCTTCAAATCCAGGCGAAACAAATGATTGAGCTTCAAACACTTGGGATATAGATTATATAGCTTCAAATGCAGACGAAACAAACGAGTTAGCTTCAAATCCAAGCGAATCACATGATTTAGCTTCAAATAAATGCGATGTAGAAGGTTTAGCTTCAAATCCAGGCGAAACAAATGATTCAGCTTCAGATACTTGCGATATAAGTGATATAGTTTCAAATGCAGGCTAAACAAACGACTTAGCTTCATATCCGAGCGAAACACAGGATTTAGCTTCAAATCAATCCGATGTAGAAGGTTTAGCTTCAAATCCATGCGAAACAAATGATTTAGCATCAGATACTTGCGATATAAGTGATATAGCTTCAAATGCAGACGAAACAAACGAGTTGGCTTCAAATCTATGCGAATCACATGATTCAGAAGTAAATCAATGCGAGGTAGAAGGTTTAGCATCAAATCCAGGCGAAACAAATGATTTAGCTACAAACACTTGGGATATAAGTGATATAGCTTCAAATGCAATCGAAACAAACGAGTTAGCTTCAAATCCATGCAAAACACATGTCTAAGCTTCAAATCAAGGCTATGTAGAAGGTTTAGATTCAAATCCATGCGACACAAATGATTTAGCATCAGATACTTGCAATATAAGTGATATAGCTTCAAATGCAGACGAAACAAACGAGTTAGATTCATATCCAAGCGAAACACATGATTTATCTTCAAATCAATGCGATGTAGAAGGTTTAGCTTCAAATCCATGCGACACAAATGATTTAGTTTCAGATGCTTGCGATATAAGTGATGTAGCTTAAAATGCAGGGGAATCAAACGAGTTAGTTTGAAATCCATGCAAAACACATGATTAACCTTCAAATCAATGCTACGTAGAAGGTTTAGCTTCAAATCGATGCGAAACAAATGATTTAGCATCAGATCCTTGCGATATAAGTGATATAGCTTCAAATGCAGACGAAACAAACGAGTTGGCTTCAAATCTATGCGAATCACATGATTCAGAAGTAAATCAATGCGAGGTAGAAGGTTTAGCATCAAATCCATGCGAAACAAATGGTTTAGCTTCAAACACTTGGGATATAAGTGATATAGCTTCAAATACAGTCGAAACAAACGAGTTAGCTTCAAGTCTATGCGAAACACATGATTAAGCTTCAAATCAATACTATGTAGAAGGTTTAGATTCAAATCCATGCGACACAAATGATGTAGCATCAGATACTTGCGATGTAAGTGATATAGCTTCAAATCCAGGCCGAACAAACGAGTTAGCTTCATATCCGAGCGAAACACAGGATTTAGCTTCAAATCAATGCGATGTAGAAGGTTTAGCTTCAAATACATGCGACACAAATGATTTAGTTTCAGATTCTTGCGATATAAGAGATTAGCTTCAAATGCAGACTAAACAAACGAGTTAGCTTCGTATCCAAGCGAAACACATGATTTAGATTCAAATCAATGCGATGTAGAAGGTTGAGCTTCAAATCCATGCGAAACAAATGATTTAGCTTCAAACACTTGGGATATAAGTGATATAGCTTCAAGTGCAGTCGAAACAAACGAGTTAGCTTCAAATCCAAGAGAATCACATGATTTGGCATCAAATAAATGCGATGTAGAAGGTTTAGCTTCAAATCCATGCGAAACAATTGATTTTGCATCAAACACTTGGGATATAGGTGATATAGCTTCAGCTGCAAGCGAAACAATCGAGTTAGCTTCAAGTCCATGCGAAACACATGATTCAGCTGCAAATCAATACGATGGTGAATGTTTAGCTTCAAATCCGTGCGACACAAATGATTTAGCTTCAGATTCTTGCGATATAAGTGATATAGCTACAAATGCAGATTAAACAAACGAGTTAGCTTCATATCCAAGCGAAACACATGATTTAGCTTCAAATCAATGCGATGTAGAAGGTTTAGCTTCAAAACCATGCGACACAAATGATTTAGTTTCAAATTCTTGCGATATAAGTTATTAGCTTCAAATGCAGACTAAACAAACGAGATAGCTTCAAATTCAAGCGAAACACATTATTTAGCTTCAAATCTATTCGATGTAGAAGGTTTAGCATCAAATCCATGCGAAACCAATGATTTGGCTTCAGATGCTTGCGATATAAGTGATGTAGCTTAAAATGCAGGGGAATCAAACGAGTTAGTTTGAAATCCATGCAAAACACATGATTAACCTTCAAATGAATGCTACGTAGAAGGTTTAGCTTCAAATCCATGCGACACAAATGATTCAGCTTCAGATACTTGCGATATAAGTGATATAGCTTCAAATGCAGACTAAACAAACGAGTTTGCTTCATATCCGAGCGAAACACATGATTTAGCTTCAAATCAATCCGATGTAGAAGGTTTAGCTTCAAATCCATGCAAAACAATTGATTTAGCATCAAACACTTGGGATATGAGTGATATAGCTTCAAATGCGGACTAAACAAACGAGTTAGCTTCAAATTCAAGCGAAACACATGATTTAGCTTCAAATCAATGCGCTGTAGAAGGTTTAGCTTCAAATCCATGCGAAACAAATGATTTAGCTTCAGATACTTGCGATATAAGTGATATAGCTTCAAATGCAGACGAAACAAACGAGTTAGCTTCAAAATCCGTGCGATACACATGTTATAGCTTCAAATCAATGCGATGTGGAAGGTTTAGCTTCAAATCCTTGCGAAACACATGAATTAGCTTCAAATCAATAAGCTGTAGAAGGTTTAGCTTCAAACCCATGCGAAACAAATGATTTAGCTTCAAACAGTTGGGATATAATTGATATAGCTTCAAGTGCAGTCGAAACAGACGAGTTAGCTTCAAATCCAAGAGAATCACATGATTTAGATTCAAATAAATGCGATGTAGAAGGTTTAGCTTCAAATCCAGGCGAAACAAATGATTCAGCTTCAGATACTTGCGATGTAAGTGATATAGTTTCAAATGCAGGCTAAACAAACGAGTTAGCTTCATATCGGAGCGAAACACAGGATTTAGCTTCAAATCAATGCGCTGTATAAGGTTTAGCTTCAAATCCATGCGAAACAACTGATTTAGCTTCAATCACTTGGGATATAAATGATATAGCTTCAAATGCAGAAGAAACAAACGAGTTAGCTTCAAATCTATGCAAAACACATGATTAAGCTTCAAATAAATGCTATGTAGAAGGTTTAAATTCAAATCCATGCAACACAAATGATTGAGCTTCAAACACTTGGGATATAGGTGATATAGGTTCAGCTGCATGCGAAACAAACGAGTTAGCTTCAAGTCCATGCGAAACACATGATTCAGCTGCAAATCAATGCTATGTAGAAGGATTAGCTTCAAATCCATGCGACACAAGTAATTCAGCTTCAGGTACTTGCGATATAAGTGATATAGCTTCAAATGCAGACTAAACAAACGAGTTAGCTTCGTATCCAAGCGAAACACATGATTTAGATTCAAATCAATGCGATGTAGAAGGTTGAGCTTCAAATCCATGCGAAACAAATGATTTAGCTTCAAACACTTGGGATATAAGTGATATAGCTTCAAGTGCAGTCGAAACAAACGAGTTAGCTTCAAATCCAAGAGAATCACATGATTTGGCATCAAATAAATGCGATGTAGAAGGTTTAGCTTCAAATCCAGGCGAAACAAATGATTTAGCTTCAAACACTTGGGATATAAGTGATATAGCTTCAAATGCAGTCGAAACAAACGAGTTAGCTTCAAATCCATGCAAAACACATGATTAAGCTTCAAGTCAATGCTATGTAGAAGGTTTAGATTCAAATCCATGCGACACAAATGATTTAGTTTCAGATACTTGCGATATAAGTGATATAGCTTCAAATGCAAATTAAACAAACGAGTTAGCTTCATATCCAATCGAAACACATGATTTAGCTTCAAATCAATCCGATGTAGAAGGTTTAGCTTCAAATCCATGCGACACAAATGATTTAGTTTCAGATTCTTGCGATATAACGAAATTAGTTTCAAATGCAGAGTAAACAAACGAGTTAGCTTCAAATTCAAGCGAAACACATTATTTAGCTTCAAATCTATTCGATGTAGAAGGTTTAGCATCAAATCCATGCGAAACCAATGATTTAGCTTCAAATCAATGCGCTGTAGAAGGTTTAGCTTCAAATCCATGCGAAACAAACGAGTTAGCTTCAAGTCCATGCGAAACACATGATTCAGCTGCAAATCAATGCTATGTGGAAGGATTAGCTTCAAATCCGTGCGACACAAATGATTTAGCTTCAGATTCTTGCGATATAAGTGATATAGCTACAAATGCAGATCAAACAAACGAGTTAGCTTCATATCCAAGCGAAACACATGATTTAGCTTCAAATCAATGCGATGTAGAAGGTTTAGCTTCAAAACCATGCGACACAAATGATTTAGTTTCAAATTCTTGCGATATAAGTTATTAGCTTCAAATGCAGACTAAACAAACGAGTTAGCTTCAAATTCAAGCGAAACACATTATTTAGCTTCAAATCTATTCGATGTAGAAGGTTTAGCATCAAATCCATGCGAAACCAATGATTTAGCTTCAGATGCTTGCGATATAAGTGATGTAGCTTAAAATGCAGGGGAATCAAACGAGTTAGTTTGAAATCCATGCAAATCACATGATTAACCTTCAAATGAATGCTACGTAGAAGGTTTAGCTTCAAATCCATGCGACACAAATGATTCAGCTTCAGATACTTGCGATATAAGTGATATAGCTTCAAATGCAGACTAAACAAACGAGTATGCTTCATATCCGAGCGAAACACATGATTTAGCTTCAAATCAATGCGATGTACAAGGTTTAGCTTCAAATCCATGCGACTCATATGATTAACTTTCAGATTCTTGCGGTATAAGTGATTAGCTTCAAATGCAGACTAAACAAACGAGTTAGCTTCGTATCCAAGCGAAAAACATGATCTAGCTTCAAATCAATCCGATGTAGAAGGTTTAGCTTCAAATCCATGCAAAACAATTGATTTAGCATCAAACACTTGGGATATGAGTGATATAGCTTCAAATGCGGACTAAACAAACGAGTTAGCTTTAAATTCAAGCGAAACACATGATTTAGCTTCAAATCAATGCGCTGTAGAAGGTTTAGCTTCAAATCCATGCGAAACAAATGATTTAGCTTCAGATACTTGCGATATAAGTGATATAGCTTCAAATGCAGACGAAACAAACGAGTTAGCATCAAAATCCGAGCGATACACATGTTATAGCTTCAAATCCATGCGATGTGGAAGGTTTAGCTTCAAATCCATGCGAAACACATGAATTAGCTTCAAATCAATAAGCTGTAGAAGGTTTAGCTTCAAATCCATGCGAGACAAATGATTTAGCTGCAAACACTTGGGATATAATTGATATAGCTTCAAGTGCAGTCGAAACAAACGAGTTAGCTTCAAATCCAAGAGAATCACATGATTTAGATTCAAATAAATGCGATGTAGAAGGTTTAGCTTCAAATCCAGGCGAAACAAATGATTCAGCTTCAGATACTTGCGATATAAGTGATATAGTTTCAAATGCAGGCTAAACAAACGAGTTAGCTTCATATCCTAGCGAAACACAGGATTTAGCTTCAAATCAATCCGATGTAGAAGGTTTAGCTTCAAATCCATGCGAAACAATTGATTTAGCATCACACTTGGGATATGAGTGATATAGCTTCAAATGCAGACTAAACAAACGAGTTAGCTTCAAATTCAAACGAAACACATGATTTAGTTTCAAATCAATGCGCTGTATAAGGTTTAGCTACAAATCCATGCGAAACAAATGATTTAGCTACAATCACTT
Source organism: Megalopta genalis (assembly GCF_051020955.1). Taxonomy (NCBI): domain Eukaryota; kingdom Metazoa; phylum Arthropoda; class Insecta; order Hymenoptera; family Halictidae; genus Megalopta; species Megalopta genalis. The sequence goes on from NW_027476819.1 coordinate 30,000, forward strand.
GGGATATAATTGATATAGCTTCAAATGCAGAAGAAACAATCGAGTTAGCTTCAAATCTATGCAAAACACATGATTAAGCTTCAAATCAATGCTATGTAGAAGGTTTAGATTCAAATCCATGCGACACAAATGATTTAGCATCAGATACTTGCAATATAAGTGATATAGCTTCAAATGCAAATTAATCAAACGAGTTAGATTCATATCCAAGCGAAACACATGATTTATATTCAAATCAATGCGATGTAGAAGGTTGAGCTTCAAATCCATGCGACACATATGATTTACTTTTAGATTCTTGCGGTATAAGTTATTAGCTTCAAATGCAGACTAAACAAACGAGTTAGCTTCGTATCCAAGCGAAACACATGATTTAGCTTCAAATTAATGCGATGTGGAAGGTTTAGCTTCAAATCCATGCGAAACACATGATTTAGCTTCAAATCAATAAACTGTAGAAGGTTTAGCTTCAAATCCATGCGAAACAAATGATTTAGCATCAGATACTTGCGATATATGTGATATAGCTTCAAATGCAGACGAAACAAACGAGTTAGCTTCGTATCCAAGCGAAACACATGATTTAGCTTCAAATCAATCCGATGTAGAAGGTTTAGCTTCAAATCCATGCAAAACAATTGATTTAGCATCAAACACTTGGGATATGAGTGATATAGCTTCAAATGCGGACTAAACAAACGAGTTAGCTTCAAATTCAAGCGAAACACATGATTTAGCTTCAAATCAATCCGATGTAGAAGGTTTAGCTTCAAATCCATGCGAAACAATTGATTTAGCATCAAACACTTGGGATATGTGTGATATAGCTTCAAATGCAGACTAAACAAACGAGTTAGCTTCAAATTCAAACGAAACACATGATTTAGTTTCAAATCAATGCGATGTAGATGGTTTAGCTTCAAATCCATGCGACACAAATGATTTAGTTTCAGATTCTTGCGATATAAGAGATTAGCTTCAAATGCAGACTAAACAAACGAGTTAGCTTCGTATCCAAGCGAAACACATGATTTAGCTTCAAATCAATCCGATGTAGAAGGTTTAGCTTCAAATCCATGCGAAACAATTGATTTAGCTTCAAATCAATAAGCTGTAGAAGGATTAGCTTCAAATCCATGCGAAACAAATGATTTAGCTTCAAACACTTGGGATATAAGTGATATAGCTTCAAGTGCAGTCGAAACAAACGAGTTAGCTTCAAATCCAAGAGAATCACAGGATTTAGCTTCAAATCAATGCGATGTAGAAGGTTTAGCTTCAAATCCATGCGACACAAATGATTTAGTTTCAGATTCTTGCGATATAAGAGAATAGCTTCAAATGCACACTAAACAAACGAGTTAGCTTCGTATCCAAGCGAAACACATGTTATAGCTTCAAATCAATGCTATGTGGAAGGTTTAGCTTCAAATCCATGCGACACATATGATTTACTTTCAGATTCTTGCGGTATAAATGATTAGCTTCAAATGCAGACTAAACAAACGAGTTAGCTTCGTATCCAAGCGAAACACATGATTTAGATTCAAATCAATGCGCTGTAGAAGGTTTAGCTTCAAATCCAGGCGAAACAAATGATTTAGCTTCAAACACTTGGGATATAAGTGATATAGCTTCAAATGCAGTCGAAACAAACGAGTTAGCTTCAAATCCAAGCGAATCACATGATTTAGCTTCAAATAAATGCGATGTAGAAGGTTTAGCTTCAAATCCAGGCGAAACAAATGATTGAGCTTCAAACACTTGGGATATAGATTATATAGCTTCAAATGCAGACGAAACAAACGAGTTAGCTTCAAATCCAAGCGAATCACATGATTTAGCTTCAAATAAATGCGATGTAGAAGGTTTAGCTTCAAATCCAGGCGAAACAAATGATTCAGCTTCAGATACTTGCGATATAAGTGATATAGTTTCAAATGCAGGCTAAACAAACGACTTAGCTTCATATCCGAGCGAAACACAGGATTTAGCTTCAAATCAATCCGATGTAGAAGGTTTAGCTTCAAATCCATGCGAAACAAATGATTTAGCATCAGATACTTGCGATATAAGTGATATAGCTTCAAATGCAGACGAAACAAACGAGTTGGCTTCAAATCTATGCGAATCACATGATTCAGAAGTAAATCAATGCGAGGTAGAAGGTTTAGCATCAAATCCAGGCGAAACAAATGATTTAGCTACAAACACTTGGGATATAAGTGATATAGCTTCAAATGCAATCGAAACAAACGAGTTAGCTTCAAATCCATGCAAAACACATGTCTAAGCTTCAAATCAAGGCTATGTAGAAGGTTTAGATTCAAATCCATGCGACACAAATGATTTAGCATCAGATACTTGCAATATAAGTGATATAGCTTCAAATGCAGACGAAACAAACGAGTTAGATTCATATCCAAGCGAAACACATGATTTATCTTCAAATCAATGCGATGTAGAAGGTTTAGCTTCAAATCCATGCGACACAAATGATTTAGTTTCAGATGCTTGCGATATAAGTGATGTAGCTTAAAATGCAGGGGAATCAAACGAGTTAGTTTGAAATCCATGCAAAACACATGATTAACCTTCAAATCAATGCTACGTAGAAGGTTTAGCTTCAAATCGATGCGAAACAAATGATTTAGCATCAGATCCTTGCGATATAAGTGATATAGCTTCAAATGCAGACGAAACAAACGAGTTGGCTTCAAATCTATGCGAATCACATGATTCAGAAGTAAATCAATGCGAGGTAGAAGGTTTAGCATCAAATCCATGCGAAACAAATGGTTTAGCTTCAAACACTTGGGATATAAGTGATATAGCTTCAAATACAGTCGAAACAAACGAGTTAGCTTCAAGTCTATGCGAAACACATGATTAAGCTTCAAATCAATACTATGTAGAAGGTTTAGATTCAAATCCATGCGACACAAATGATGTAGCATCAGATACTTGCGATGTAAGTGATATAGCTTCAAATGCAGACTAAACAAACGAGTTAGCTTCAAATTCAAGCGAAACACATGATTTAGTTTCAAATCAATGCGCTGTATAAGGTTTACCTTCAAATCCATGCGAAACAAATGATTTAGCTTCAAATCAATAAGCTGTAGAAGGATTAGCTTCAAATCCATGCGAAACAAATGATTTACCTTCAAACACTTGGGATATAAGTGATATAGCTTCAAGTGCAGTCGAAACAAACGAGTTAGCTTCAAATCCAAGAGAATCACATGATTTGGCATCAAATAAATGCGATGTAGAAGGTTTAGCTTCAAATCCAGGCGAAACAAATGATTTAGCTTCAAACACTTGGGATATAAGTGATATAGCTTCAAATGCAAATTAATCAAACGAGTTAGATTCATATCCAAGTGAAACACATGATTTATCTTCAAATCAATGCGCTGTAGAAGGTTTAGCTTCAAATCCATGCGAAACAAATGATTTAGCTTCAAACACTTGGGATATAATTGATATAGCTTCAAATGCAGACGAAACAAAGGAGTTAGCTTCAAAATCCGTGCGATATACATGTTATAGCTTCAAATCAATGCTACGTAGAAGGTTTAGCTTCAAATCCATGCGAAACAAATGATTTAGCATCAGATACTTGCGATATAAGTGATATAGCTTCAAATGCAGACGAAACAAACGAGTTGGCTTCAAATCTATGCGAATCACATGATTCAGAAGTAAATCAATGCGAGGTAGAAGGTTTAGCATCAAATCCAGGCGAAACAAATGATTTAGCTACAAACACTTGGGATATAAGTGATATAGCTTCAAATGCAATCGAAACAAACGAGTTAGCTTCAAATCCATGCAAAACACATGTCTAAGCTTCAAATCAAGGCTATGTAGAAGGTTTAGATTCAAATCCATGCGACACAAATGATTTAGCATCAGATACTTGCAATATAAGTGATATAGCTTCAAATGCAGACGAAACAAACGAGTTAGATTCATATCCAAGCGAAACACATGATTTATCTTCAAATCAATGCGATGTAGAAGGTTTAGCTTCAAATCCATGCGACACAAATGATTGAGCTTCAAACACTTGGGATATAGGTGATATAGGTTCAGCTGCATGCGAAACAAACGAGTTAGCTTCAAGTCCATGCGAAACACATGATTCAGCTGCAAATCAATGCTATGTAGAAGGATTAGCTTCAAATCCATGCGACACAAATGATTCAGCTTCAGATACTTGCGATATAAGTGATATAGTTTCAAATGCAGGCCAAACAAACGAGTTAGCTTCATATCCGAGCGAAACACAGGATTTAGATTCAAATCAATGCGATGTAGAAGGTTTAGCTTCAAATCCATGCGACACAAATGATTTAGTTTCAGATTCTTGCGATATAAGAGATTAGCTTCAAATGCAGACTAATCAAACGAGTTAGCTTCGTATCCAAGCGAAACACATGATTTAGCTTCAAATCAATCCGATGTAGAAGGTTTAGCTTCAAATCCATGCGAAACAATTGATTTAGCATCAAACACTTGGGATATGAGTGATATAGCTTCACATGCAGACTAAACAAACGAGTTAGCTTCGTATCCAAGCGAAACACATGATTTAGCTTCAAATCAATCCGATGTAGAAGGTTTAGCTTCAAATCCATGCGAAACAATTGATTTAGCATCAAACACTTGGGATATGAGTGATATAGCTTCAAATGCAGACTAAACAAACGAGTTAGCTTCAAATTCAAGCGAAACACATGATTTAGTTTCAAATCAATGCGCTGTATAAGGTTTAGCTTCAAATCCATGCGAAACAAATGATTTAGCTTCAATCACTTGGGATATAATTGATATAGCTTCAAATGCAGAAGAAACAAACGAGTTAGATTCAAGTCCATGCGAAACACATGATTCAGCTGCAAATCGATGCTATGTAGAAGGATTAGCTTCAAATCCATGCGACACAAATGATTCAGCTACAGATACTTGCGATATAAGTGATATAGTTTCAAATGCAGGCTGAACAAACGAGTTAGCTTCATATCCGAGCGAAACACAGGATTTAGCTTCAAATCAATGCGATGTAGAAGGTTTAGCTTCAAATCCATGCGACACAAATGATTTAGTTTCAGATTCTTGCGATATAAGAGAATAGCTTCAAATGCACACTAAACAAACGAGTTAGCTTCGTATCCAAGCGAAACACATGTTATAGCTTCAAATCAATGCTATGTGGAAGGTTTAGCTTCAAATCCATGCGACACATATGATTTACTTTCAGATTCTTGCGGTATAAATGATTAGCTTCAAATGCAGACTAAACAAACGAGTTAGCTTCGTATCCAAGCGAAACACATGATTTAGATTCAAATCAATGCGCTGTAGAAGGTTTAGCTTCAAATCCAGGCGAAACAAATGATTTAGCTTCAAACACTTGGGATATAAGTGATATAGCTTCAAATGCAGTCGAAACAAACGAGTTAGCTTCAAATCCAAGCGAATCACATGATTTAGCTTCAAATAAATGCGATGTAGAAGGTTTAGCTTCAAATCCAGGCGAAACAAATGATTGAGCTTCAAACACTTGGGATATAGATTATATAGCTTCAAATGCAGACGAAACAAACGAGTTAGCTTCAAATCCAAGCGAATCACATGATTTAGCTTCAAATAAATGCGATGTAGAAGGTTTAGCTTCAAATCCAGGCGAAACAAATGATTCAGCTTCAGATACTTGCGATATAAGTGATATAGTTTCAAATGCAGGCTAAACAAACGACTTAGCTTCATATCCGAGCGAAACACAGGATTTAGCTTCAAATCAATCCGATGTAGAAGGTTTAGCTTCAAATCCATGCGAAACAAATGATTTAGCATCAGATACTTGCGATATAAGTGATATAGCTTCAAATGCAGACGAAACAAACGAGTTGGCTTCAAATCTATGCGAATCACATGATTCAGAAGTAAATCAATGCGAGGTAGAAGGTTTAGCATCAAATCCAGGCGAAACAAATGATTTAGCTACAAACACTTGGGATATAAGTGATATAGCTTCAAATGCAATCGAAACAAACGAGTTAGCTTCAAATCCATGCAAAACACATGTCTAAGCTTCAAATCAAGGCTATGTAGAAGGTTTAGATTCAAATCCATGCGACACAAATGATTTAGCATCAGATACTTGCAATATAAGTGATATAGCTTCAAATGCAGACGAAACAAACGAGTTAGATTCATATCCAAGCGAAACACATGATTTATCTTCAAATCAATGCGATGTAGAAGGTTTAGCTTCAAATCCATGCGACACAAATGATTTAGTTTCAGATGCTTGCGATATAAGTGATGTAGCTTAAAATGCAGGGGAATCAAACGAGTTAGTTTGAAATCCATGCAAAACACATGATTAACCTTCAAATCAATGCTACGTAGAAGGTTTAGCTTCAAATCGATGCGAAACAAATGATTTAGCATCAGATCCTTGCGATATAAGTGATATAGCTTCAAATGCAGACGAAACAAACGAGTTGGCTTCAAATCTATGCGAATCACATGATTCAGAAGTAAATCAATGCGAGGTAGAAGGTTTAGCATCAAATCCATGCGAAACAAATGGTTTAGCTTCAAACACTTGGGATATAAGTGATATAGCTTCAAATACAGTCGAAACAAACGAGTTAGCTTCAAGTCTATGCGAAACACATGATTAAGCTTCAAATCAATACTATGTAGAAGGTTTAGATTCAAATCCATGCGACACAAATGATGTAGCATCAGATACTTGCGATGTAAGTGATATAGCTTCAAATGCAGACTAAACAAACGAGTTAGCTTCAAATTCAAGCGAAACACATGATTTAGTTTCAAATCAATGCGCTGTATAAGGTTTACCTTCAAATCCATGCGAAACAAATGATTTAGCTTCAAATCAATAAGCTGTAGAAGGATTAGCTTCAAATCCATGCGAAACAAATGATTTAGCTTCAAACACTTGGGATATAAGTGATATAGCTTCAAGTGCAGTCGAAACAAACGAGTTAGCTTCAAATCCAAGAGAATCACATGATTTGGCATCAAATAAATGCGATGTAGAAGGTTTAGCTTCAAATCCAGGCGAAACAAATGATTTAGCTTCAAACACTTGGGATATAAGTGATATAGCTTCAAATGCAAATTAATCAAACGAGTTAGATTCATATCCAAGTGAAACACATGATTTATCTTCAAATCAATGCGCTGTAGAAGGTTTAGCTTCAAATCCATGCGAAACAAATGATTTAGCTTCAAACACTTGGGATATAATTGATATAGCTTCAAATGCAGACGAAACAAAGGAGTTAGCTTCAAAATCCGTGCGATATACATGTTATAGCTTCAAATCAATGCTACGTAGAAGGTTTAGCTTCAAATCCATGCGAAACAAATGATTTAGCATCAGATACTTGCGATATAAGTGATATAGCTTCAAATGCAGACGAAACAAACGAGTTGGCTTCAAATCTATGCGAATCATATGATTCAGAAGTAAATCAATGCGAGGTAGAAGGTTTAGCATCAAATCCAGGCGAAACAAATGATTTAGCTACAAACACTTGGGATATAAGTGATATAGCTTCAAATGCAATCGAAACAAACGAGTTAGCTTCAAATCCATGCAAAACACATGCTTAAGCTTCAAATCAATGCTATGTAGAAGGATTAGATTCAAATCCATGCGACACAAACGATTTAGTATCAGATACTTGCGATATAAGAGATATAGCTTCAAATGCAAATTAAACAAACGAGTTAGATTCATATCCATGCGAAACATACGATTTATCTTCAAATCAAGGCGAAGTAGAAGGTTTAGCTTCAAGTCCATGCGAAACAAATGGTTTAGCTTCAAACACTTGGGATATAATTGATATAGCTCCAAATGCAGACGAAACAAAGGAGTTAGCTTCAAAATCCGTGCGATATACATGTTATAGCTTCAAATCAATGCTACGTAGAAGGTTTAGCTTCAAATCCATGCGAAACAAATGATTTAGCATCAGATACTTGCGATATAAGTGATATAGCTTCAAATGCAGACGAAACAAACGAGTTGGCTTCAAATCTATACGAATCACATGATTCAGAAGTAAATCAATGCGAGGTAGAAGGTTTAGCATCAAATCCAGGCGAAACAAATGATTTAGCTACAAACACTTGGGATATAAGTGATAATGCTTCAAATGCAATCGAAACAAACGAGTTAGCTTCAAATCCATGCAAAACACATGATTAAGCTTCAAATCAATGCTATGTAGAAGGTTTAGCTTCAAATCCATGCGACACAAATGATTTAGTTTCAGATTCTTGCGATATAAGAGAATAGCTTCAAATGCACACTAAACAAACGAGTTAGCTTCGTATCCAAGCGAAACACATGTTATAGCTTCAAATCAATGCTATGTGGAAGGTTTAGCTTCAAATCCATGCGAAACAAATGATTTAGCTTCAAACACTTGGGATATAAGTGATATAGCTTCAAATGCAGTCGAAACAAACGAGTTAGCTTCAAATCCAAGCGAATCACATGATTTAGCTTCAAATAAATGCGATGTAGAAGGTTTAGCTTCAAATCCAGGCGAAACAAATGATTGAGCTTCAAACACTTGGGATATAGATTATATAGCTTCAAATGCAGACGAAACAAACGAGTTAGCTTCAAATCCAAGCGAATCACATGATTTAGCTTCAAATAAATGCGATGTAGAAGGTTTAGCTTCAAATCCAGGCGAAACAAATGATTCAGCTTCAGATACTTGCGATATAAGTGATTTAGTTTCAAATGCAGGCTAAACAAACGACTTAGCTTCATATCTGAGCGAAACACAGGATTTAGCTTCAAATCAATCCGATGTAGAAGGTTTAGCTTCAAATCCATGCGAAACAAATGATTTAGCATCAGATACTTGCGATATAAGTGATATAGCTTCAAATGCAGACGAAACAAACGAGTTGGCTTCAAATCTATGCGAATCACATGATTCAGAAGTAAATCAATGCGAGGTAGAAGGTTTAGCATCAAATCCAGGCGAAACAAATGATTTAGCTACAAACACTTGGGATATAAGTGATATAGCTTCAAATGCAATCGAAACAAACGAGTTAGCTTCAAATCCATGCAAAACACATGTCTAAGCTTCAAATCAAGGCTATGTAGAAGGTTTAGATTCAAATCCATGCGACACAAATGATTTAGCATCAGATACTTGCAATATAAGTGATATAGCTTCAAATGCAAATTAATCAAACGAGTTAGATTCATATCCAAGCGAAACACATGATTTATCTTCAAATCAATGCGATGTAGAAGGTTTAGCTTCAAAACCATGCGACACATATGATTTACTTTCAGATTCTTGCGGTATAAGTGATTAGCTTCAAATGCAGACTAAACAAACGAGTTAGCTTCGTATCCAAGCGAAACACATGATTTAGCTTCAAATTAATGCGATGTGGAAGGTTTAGCTTCAAATCCATGCGAAACACATGATTTAGCTTCAAATCAATAAGCTGTAGAAGGTTTAGCTTCAAATCCATGCGAAACAAATGATTTAGCATCAGATACTTGCGATATATGTGATATAGCTTCAAATGCAGACGAAACAAACGAGTTAGCTTCGTATCCAAGCGAAACACATGATTTAGCTTCAAATCAATCCGATGTAGAAGGTTTAGCTTCAAATCCATGCAAAACAATTGATTTAGCATCAAACACTTGGGATATGAGTGATATAGCTTCAAATGCGGACTAAACAAACGAGTTAGCTTCAAATTCAAGCGAAACACATGATTTAGCTTCAAATCAATCCGATGTAGAAGGTTTAGCTTCAAATACATGCGACACAAATGATTTAGTTTCAGATTCTTGCGATATAAGAGATTAGCTTCAAATGCAGACTAAACAAACGAGTTAGCTTCGTATCCAAGCGAAACACATGATTTAGCTTCCAACACTTGGGATATAAGTGATATAGCTTCAAGTGCAGTCGAAACAAACGAGTTAGCTTCAAATCCAAGAGAATCACTTGATTTGGCATCAAATAAATACGATGTAGAAGGTTTAGCTTCAAATCCAAGCGAAACAAATGATTTAGCTTCAGACACTTGGGATATAAGTGATATAGCTTCAAATGCAGTCGAAACAAACGAGTTAGCTTCAAATCCATGCAAAACACATGATTAAGCTTCAAATCAATGCTATGTAGAAGGTTTAGCTTCAAATCCATGCGACACAAATGATTTAGTTTCAGATTCTTGCGATATAAGAGAATAGCTTCAAATGCACACTAAACAAAGGAGTTAGCTTCGTATCCAAGCGAAACACATGTTATAGCTTCAAATCAATGCTATGTGGAAGGTTTAGCTTCAAATCCATGCGACACATATGATTTACTTTCAGATTCTTGCGGTATAAATGATTAGCTTCAAATGCAGACTAAACAAACGAGTTAGCTTCGTATCCAAGCGAAACACATGATTTAGATTCAAATCAATGCGCTGTAGAAGGTTTAGCTTCAAATCCATGCGAAACAAATGATTTAGCTTCAAACACTTGGGATATAATTGATATAGCTTCAAATGCAGACGAAACAAACGAGTTAGCTTCAAAATCCGTGCGATACACATGTTATAGCTTCAAATCAATGCGATGTGGAAGGTTTAGCTTCAAATCCATGCGAAACACATGAATTAGCTTCAAATCAATAAGCTGTAGAAGGTTTAGCTTCAAATCCCTGCGAAACAAATGATTTAGCTTCAAACACTTGGGATATAAGTGATATAGCTACAAGTGCAGTCGAAACAAACGAGTTAGCTTCAAATCCAAGAGAATCACATGATGTAGCTTCAAATAAATGCGATGTAGAAGGTTTAGCTTCAAATCCAGGCGAAACAAATGATTCAGTTTCAGATACTTGCGATATAAGTGATATAGTTTCAAATGCAGGCTAAACAAACGAGTTGGCTTCTAATCTATGCGAATCACATGATTCAGATGTAAATCAATGCGAGGTAGAAGGTTTAGCATCAAATCCAGGCGAAACAAATGATTTAGCTACAAACACTTGGGATATAAGTGATACAGCTTCAAATGCAGACGAAACAAACGAGTTAGCTTCAAATCCATGCAACACATGTTTAAGCTTCAAATCAATGCTATGTAGAAGGTTTAGCTTCAAATCCCTGCGAAACAAATGATTTAGCTTCAAACACTTGGGATATAAGTGATATAGCTTCAAGTGCAGTCGAAACAAACGAGTTAGCTTCAAGTCCAAGAGAATCACATGATTTGGCATCAAATAAATGCGATGTAGAAGGTTTAGCTTCAAATCCAGGCGAAACAAATGATTTAGCTTCAAACACTTGGGATATAAGTGATATAGCTTCAAATGCAGTCGAAACAAACGAGTTAGCTTCAAATCCATGCAAAACACATGATTAAGCTTCAAATCAATGCTATGTAGAAGGTTTAGATTCAAATCCTTGTGACACAAATGATTTAGCTTCAAACACTTGGGATATAGGTGATATAGCTTCAGCTGCAAGCGAAATAAACGAGTTAGCTTCAAGTCCATGCGAAACACATGATTCAGCTGCAAATCAATACGATGGTGAATGTTTAGCTTCAAATCCGTGCGACACAAATGATTTAGCTTCAGATACTCGCGATATAAGTGATATAGCTACAAATGCAGATTAAACAAACGTGTTAGCTTCATATCCAATCGAAACACATGATTTAGCTTCAAATCAATCCGATGTAGAAGGTTTAGCTTCAAATCCATGCGACACAAATGATTTAGTTTCAGATTCTTGCGATATAAGTGATTAGCTTCAAATGCAGACTAAACAAACGAGTTAGCTTCAAATTCAAGCGAAACACATTATCTAGCTTCAAATCTATTCGATGTAGAAGGTTTAGCATCAAATCCATGCGAAACAAATGATTTAGCTTCAGATGCTTGCGATGTAAGTGATGTAGCTTAAAATGCAGGGGAATCAAACGAGTTAGTTTGAAATCCATGCAAAACACATGATTAACCTTCAAATCAATGCTACGTAGAAGGTTTAGCTTCAAATCCATGCGAAACAAATGATTTAGCATCAGATACTTGCGATATAAGTGATATTGCTTCAAATGCAGACGAAACAAACGAGTTGGCTTCAAATCTATGCGAATCACATGATTCAGATGTAAATCAATGCGAGGTTGAAGGTTTAGCATCAAATCCAGGCGAAACAAATGATTTAGCTACAAACACTTGGGATATAAGTGATATAGCTTCAAATGCAGTCGAAACAAACGAGTTAGCTTCAAATCCATGCAAAACACATGCTTAAGCTTCAAATCAATGCTATGTAGAAGGATTAGATTCAAATCCATGCGACACAAACGATTTAGCATCAGATACTTGTGATATAAGAGATATAGCTTCAAATGCAAATTAAACAAACCAATTAGATTCATATCCATGCGAAACATACGATTTAGCTTCAAATCAAGGCGAAGTAGAAGGTTTAGCTTCAAATCCATGCGAAACAAATGGTTTAGCTTCAAACACTTGGGATATAAGTGATATAGCTTCAAATACAGTCGAAACAAACGAGTTAGCTTCAAGTCTATGCGAAACACATGATTAAGCTTCAAATCAATGCTATGTAGAAGGTTTAGATTCAAATCCATGCGACACAAATGATGTAGCATCAGATACTTGCGATGTAAGTGATATAGCTTCAAATGCAAATTAATCAAACGAGTTAGATTCATATCCAAGTGAAGCACATGATTTATCTTCAAATCAATGCGATGTAGAAGGTTTAGCTTCACATCCATGTGACACAAATGATTGAGCTTCAAACACTTGGGATATAGGTGATATAGGTTCAGCTGCATGCAAAACAAACGAGTTAGCTTCATATCCGAGCGAAACACAGGATTTAGCTTCAAATCAATGCGATGTAGAAGGTTTAGCTTCAAATCCATGCGAAACAAATGAATCAGCATCAGATACTTGCGATATAAGTGATATAGCTTCAAATGCAGACGAAACAAACGAGTTGGCTTCAAATCTATGCGAATCACATGATTCAGATGTAAATCAATTCGAGGTAGAAGGTTTAGCATCAAATCCAGGCGAAACAAATGATTTAGCTACAAACACTTGGGATATAAGTGATACAGCTTCAAATGCAGACGAAACAAACGAGTTAGCTTCAAATCCATGCAAAGCACATGTTTAAGCTTCAAATCAATGCTATGTAGAAGGTTTAGATTCAAATCCATGCGACACAAACGATTTAGCATCAGATACTTGCGATATAAGTGATATAGCTTCAAATGCAAATTAAACAAACGAGTTAGATTCATATCCAAGTGAAACACATGATTTATCTTCAAATCAATGCGATGTAGAAGATTTAGCTTCAAATCCATGCGACTCAAATGATTTAGTTTCAGATTCTTGCGATATGAGAGAATAGCTTCAAATGCAGACTAATCAAACGAGTTAACTTCGTATCCAAGCGAAACACATGATTTAGCTTCAAATGAATCCGATGTAGAAGGTTTAGCTTCAAATCCATGCGAAACAATTGATTTAGCATCAAACACTTGGGATATGAGTGATATAGCTTCAAATGCAGACTAAACAAACGAGTTAGCTTCGTATCCAAGCGAAACACATGATTTAGCTTCAAATCAATCCGATGTAGAAGGTTTAGCTTCACATCCATGCGAAACAATTGATTTAGCATCAAACACTTGGGATATAATTGATATAGCTTCACATGCAGAAGAAACAAACGAGTTAGCTTCAAGTCCATGCGAAACACATGATTCAGCTGCAAATCAATGCTATGTAGAAGGATTAGCTTCAAATCCATGCGACAAAAATGATTCAGCTTCAGATACTTGCGATATAAGTGATATAGTTTCAAATGCAGGCTGAGCAAACGAGTTAGCTTCATATCCGAGCGAAACACAGGATTTAGCTTCAAATCAATGCGATGTAGAAGATTTAGCTTCAAATCCATGCGACACAAATGATTTAGTTTCAGATTCTTGCGATATAAGAGATTAGCTTCAAATGCAGACTAATCAAACGAGTTAGCTTCGTATCCAAGCGAAACACATGTTATAGCTTCAAATCAATGCTATGTGGAAGGTTTAGCTTCAAATCCATGCGACACATATGATTTACTTTCAGATTCTTGCGGTATAAATGATTAGCTTCAAATGCAGACTAAACAAACGAGTTAGCTTCGTATCCAAGCGAAACACATGATTTAGATTCAAATCAATGCGCTGTAGAAGGTTTAGCTTCAAATCCATGCGAAACAAATGATTTAGCTTCAAACACTTGGGATATAATTGACATAGCTTCAAGTGCAGACGAAACAAACGAGTTAGCTTCAAAATCCGTGCGATACACATGTTATAGCTTCAAATCAATGCGATGTGGAAGGTTTAGCTTCAAATCCATGCGAAACACATGAATTAGCTTCAAATCAATGCGATGTAGAATGTTTAGCTTCAAATCCATGCGAAATCAATGATTTAGCTTCAGTTGCTTGCGGTATAAGTGATATAGCTTCAAATGCAGACGAAACAAACGAGTTAGCTTCAAAGCCAAGCGAAACACATGATTTAGCTTCAAATCAATTCGATGTAGAAGATTTAGCTTCAAATCCATGCGACACAAATGATTTAGCTTCAGATACATGCGATAAACATGATTTAGCTTCAACTGCATGCGAAACAAACGAGTTAGCTTCAAATCCTTACGAAACACATGATTTAGCTTCAAATCAATGCAAAGTAGAAGGCTTAGCTTCAAAACCAAGCGGTACAAATGATTTAGCTTCAGATACTTGCGATATTAGTGATATAGCATGAAATGCAGGCGAAACGAACGAGTTAGCTTCAAATCCATGCTAAACACATGATTTAGCTGCAAATCAATGCGATATAGAAGGTTTAGCTTCAAATCCATGCGACACAAATGATTTAGCTTCAGATACATGCGATAAACATGATTTAGCTTCAACTGCATGCGAAACAAACGAGTTAGCTTCAAATCCATGCAAGACACATGATTTAGCTTCAAATCAATCCTATGAAGAAGGTTTAGCTTCAAATCCATGCGACACAAATGGTTTAGCTTCAGATACATGTGATAAATAAGATTTAGCTTCAACTGCATGCGAAACAGACGAGTTAGCTTCAAATCCATGCTACATAAATGGTTTAGCTTCAGATACATGTGATAAATAAGATTTAGCTTCAACTGCATGCGAAACAAACCAGTTAGCTTCAAATCCATGCGAAACACATGACTTAGCTTCAAATACTTGTGATATACATGATTTAGATTCAACTGCATGCGAAACAAACGAGTTAGCTTCAAATCCTTACGAAACACTTGATTTAGCTTCAAATCAATGCGAAGTAGAAGGCTTAGCTTCAAAACGAAGCGGTACAAATGATTTAGCTTCAGATACTTGCGATACAAGTGATATAGGATCAAATGCAGACGAAACAAACGAGATAGCTTCAAATCCATGCGAAACAAATGATTTAGCTTCAAATCAATGCGATATAGAAGGTTTTGCTTCAAATCAATGCGATGGAGAAGGTTTAGCTTCAAATCAATGCGATGTTGAAGGTTTAGCTTCAAATCAATGCGATGTAGAATGTTTAGCTTCAAATCCATGCGAAATCAATGATTTTAGATTCAGTTGCTTGCGGTATAAGTGATATAGCTTCAAATGCAGACGAAACAAACGAGTTAGCTTCAAAGCCAAGCGAATCACATGATTTATTCTCAAATCAATGCGATGTAGAAGGTTTAGCTGCAAATCAATCCGATGTAGAAGGTTTAGCTTCAAATCCATGCGAAACAAATGATTTAGCATCAGATACTTGCGATATAAGTGATATAGCTTCAAATGCAGTCGAAACAACCGAGTTAGCTTCAAAATCCATGCGAAAGACATGATTTAGCTACAAATAAATGCGATGTAGAAGGTTTAGCTTCAAATCCATGCGAAACAAATGATTAAGCATGATATACTTGCGATATAATTGATATAGCTTCAAATGCAGACGAAACAAACGAGTTAGCATCAAGTCAATGCGACACACATGATTTAGCTTCAAATCAATTCGGTTTAGAAGGTTTAGATTCAAATCTAGGCGAAACACATGATTAGCTGCAAATCATGCGATGTAGAAGGTTTAGCTTCAAAATCCATGCGAACCAAATGATTTTTCTTCAAATACATACGATACAAGTGATATAGCTTCAAATGCAGGCAAAACAAACGAGATAGCTTCAAAAGCCAAGTGAATCACATGATTTAGCTTCAAATAAATGCGAAGTAGAAGGCTTAGGTTCAAATCCATGCGAACAAATGATTTAGCTTCGAATACTTGCGATATGAGTGATATAGCTTCAAATGCAGATTAAACAGACGAGTTTGCTTCAAATCCAAGCGAAACACATGATTTATCCAGCAAATCAATGCGATGTAGAAGGTTTAGCTTCAAATCCATGCAAAACAAATGATTTAGCTCAAACACTTGCGATATAAGTGATATAGCTTCAAATGCAGACGAAACAAACGAGTTAGCTTCAATCCGAGCGAATCACATGATTTAGCTTCAAATCAATGCGATTTAGAAGGTTTTGCTTCAAATCCATGTGAAACAAATGATTGAGCTTCAAACACTTGGGATATAGGTGATATAGCTTCAGGCGTTATGCGAATCACATGATTGAGCTTCAAATCAATGCGACACAAATGGTTTAGCTTCAGATAGATGTGATAAACATGATTTAGCTTCAACTGCATGCGAAACAAACGAGTTAGCTTCAAATGAATGCGAAAACACATGACTTAGCTTCAAATCAATGCGAAGTAGAAGCTTAGCTTCAAATCCATACGACACAAATGATTTAGCTTCAGATACTTGCTGTATAAGTGATTAGCTTCAAATGCAGACTAAACAAACGAGATAGCTTCATATCCAAGCGAAACACTTGATTAGTTTCAAAATCAATGCGTTGTAGCAGGTTTAGCTACAAATCCATGCGATACACATGATTTAGCTTCAAATCAATGCGAAGTACAAGGCTTAGCTTTAAATCAATGAGGAACAATGATTCAGCTTCAGATACTTGCGATATAAGAGATATAGGTTCAAATTCAGACGGAACAAACGAGCTAGCTTCAATCTATGCGATGTAGAATGTTTAGCTTCAAATCCATGCGAAACCAATGATTTAGCTTCAGATACTTGCGATATAAGTGATATAGCTTGAAATGCAGACGAAACAAACCAGTTAGATTCAATTCCATGCGAAACACATGATTTAGCTTCAAATCTATACAATGTAGAAGGTTTGACTTCAAATCCATGCGAAACAAATGATTAGCTTCAAACACTTGGGATATAAGTGATATAGATTCAACTGCAGGCGAAGTAAACGAGTTAGCTTCAAATCATGCGATACAAATGATTGTTTTCAAATACTTGCGATACAAGTGATATAGCTACAATTGCAGGCGAAACAAATTACCTTCAAATCCATGTGAAACAATTGACTTAGCTTCAGATACTTGCGATATAAGTGATATAGCTTCAAATGCAGACGAAACACCCGAGTTAGCTTCAAAATCCATGCGATATACATGATTTAGTTTCAAATCAATGCGAAGTAGAAGGCTTAGCTTCAATTTCATGCGGAACAAATGATTTAGCATCAGTAACTTGCGATATAGGTGGTATAGCTTCAACTGCATACGCAACAAACGAGATAGCTTCAAAACCAAGCGAAACACACGATTTACCTTCATATCAATGCGCTGTAGAAGGTTTAGCTTCAAATCCATGCGAAACAAATGATTTAGCTTCAAACACTTGGGATATAAGTGATATAGATTCAAATGCAGGCGAAACAAATTACCTTCAAATCCATGTGAAACAATTGACTTAGCTTCAGATACTTGCGATATAAGTGATATAGCTTCAAATGCAGACGAAACACCCGAGTTAGCTTCAAAATCCATGCGATATACATGATTTAGCTTCAAATCAATGCGAAGTACAAGGCTTAGCTTTAAATCAATGAGGAACAAATGATTCAGCTTCAGATACTTGCGATATAAGAGATATAGGTTCAAATTCAGACGGAACAAACGAGCTAGCTTCAAATCTATGCGATGTAGAATGTTTAGCTTCAAATCCATGCGAAACCAATGATTTAGCTTCAGATACTTGCGATATAAGTGATATAGCTTGAAATGCAGACGAAACAAACCAGTTAGATTCAATTCCATGCGAAACACATGATTTAGCAGCAAATCAATGCGATGTAGAAGGTTTAGCTTCAAATCCATGCGAAACCTATGATTTAGATTCGGATACTTGCGATATAAGTGACATAGTTTCAAATGCCGAAGAAACAAACGAGTTAGTTCCAAAACCAAGCGAATCACATGATTTATCTTCAAATCAATGCGATTTAGAAGGTTTAGCTTCAAATCCATGCGATACAAAAGATTGAGCTTCAAACACTTGGATATAGGTGATATAGCTTCAACTGCATACGCAACAAACGAGTTAGCTTCAAAACCAAGCGAAAACTCATGATTTAGCTTCATTCAATGCGATGTAGAAGGTTTAGCTTTCAGATCCATGCGAAACCAATGATTAAGCTTCAGATACTTGCGATATAAGTGGCATAGCTTCAAATGCAGACGAAACAAACCAGTTAGATTCAATTCCATGCGAAAAACGTGATTTAGCAGCAAATCAATGCGATATAGAAGGTGTAGCTTCAGATCCTTGCGAAACCAATGATTTAGCTTCAGATAGTTGTGATATAAGTGGCACAGCTTCAAATGCAGACGAAAGAAACGAGTTAGCTTCAAATCCATGCGAAACAGATGATTTATCAGCAAATCAATGCGATGTAGAAGGTTTAGCTTCAAATCCATGCGAAAACCAATGATTAAGCTTCAGATACTTGCGATATAAGTGACATAGTTTCAAATGAAGACGAACAAACGAGATAGCTTAAAATCCATGCGAAACACATGATTTAGCAGCAAATCAATGCGATGTAGAAGGTTTAGCTTCAACTCCATGCAAAACAAATGATTTAGCTTCAAACACTTGCGATATAAGTGATATAGCTTCAAATGCAGACGAAACAAACGAGTTAGCTTCAAATCCAAGCGAATCACATGATTTAGCTTCAAATCAATGCGATTTAGAAGGTTTTGCTTCAAATCCATGCGAAACAAATGATTGAGCTTCAAACACTTGGGATATAGGTGATATAGCTTCAGCTGTATGCGAATCACATGATTGAGCTTCAAATCAATGCGACACAAATTGTTTAGCTTCAGATAGATGTGACAAACATGATTTTGCTTCAACTGCATGCGAAACAAACGAGTTAGCTTCAAATGAATGCGAAACACATGACTTAGCTTCAAATCAATGCGAAGTAGAAGGCTTATCTTCAAATCCATACGACACAAATGATTTAGCTTCAGATACTTGCTGTATAAGTGATTAGCTTCAAATGCAGACTAAACAAACGAGTTAGCTTCATATCCAAGCGAAACACTTGATTTAGTTTCAAATCAATGCGTTGTAGCAGGTTTAACTTCAAATCCATGCGATACACATGATTTAGCTTCAAATCAATGCGAAGTACAAGGCTTAGCTTTAAATCAATGAGGAACAAATGATACTTCAGATACTTGCGATATAAGAGATATAGGTTCAAATTCAGACGGAACAAACGAGCTAGCTTCAAATCTATGCGATGTAGAATGTTTAGCTTCAAATCCATGCGAAACCAATGATTTAGCTTCAGATACTTGCGATATAAGTGATATAGCTTCAAATGCAGACGAAACAAACCAGTTAGATTCAATTCCATGCGAAACACATGATTTAGCAGCAAATCAATGCGATGTAGAAGGTTTAGCTTCAAATCCATGCGAAACCTATGATTTAGATTCGGATACTTGCGATATAAGTGACATAGTTTCAAATGCAGAAGAAACAGACGAGTTAGTTCCAAAACCAAGCGAATCACATGATTTATCTTCAAATCAATGCGATTTAGAAGGTTTAGCTTCAAATCCATGCGATACAAAAGATTGAGCTTCAAACACTTGGGATATAGGTGATATAGCTTCAACTGCATACGCAACAAACGAGTTAGCTTCAAAACCAAGCGAAACTCATGATTTAGCTTCATATCAATGCGATGTAGAAGGTTTAGCTTCAGATCCATGCGAAACCAATGATTAAGCTTCAGATACTTGCGATATAAGTGGCATAGCTTCAAATGCAGACGAAACAAACCAGTTAGATTCAATTCCATGCGAAAAACATGATTTAGCAGCAAATCAATGCGATGTAGAAGGTGTAGCTTCAGATCATTGCAAAACCAATGATTTAGCTTCAGATAGTTGTGATATAAGTGGCACAGCTTCAAATGCAGACGAAAGAAACGAGTTAGCTTCAAATCCATGCGAAATGCATGATTTAGCTGCAAATCAATGCGACGTAGAAGGTTTAGCTCCAAATCCATGCGATACAAAAGATTGAGCTTCAAACATTTGGGATATAGGTGATATAGCTTCAACTGCATACGCAACAAACGAGTTAGCTTCAAAACCAACCGAGACACACGATTTACCTTCATATCAATGCGGTGTAGAAGGTTTAGCTTCAAATCCATGCCAACCAAATGATTTAGCATCAAACACTTTGGATATAAGTGATATAGCTTCAACTGCATGCGTAACAAACGAATTAGTTTCAAATACAAGCGAAACACATGATTTAGCAGCAAATAAATGCGATGTAGAATGTTTAGCTTCAAATCCATGCGAAACCAATGATTTAGGTTCGGATACTAGCGATATAAGTGACATAGCTTCAAATGCAGAAGAAACAATCGCGTTAGCTCCAGATCCAAGCGAATCACATGATTTATCTTCAAATCAATGCGATTTAGAAGGTTTAGCTTCAAATCCATGCGAAACCAATTATTTAGATTCGGATACTTGCGATATAAGTAACATAGCTTCAAATCCAGAAGAAACAAACGAGTTAGCACCAAATCCAAGCGAATCACATGATTTAGCATCAAATCAATGCGATTTAGAAGGTTTAGCTTCAAATCCATGCGAAGCCAATGATTTAGCTTCAGATTCTTGCAATATAAGTGACATAGCTTTATATGCATACGAAACAAACGAATTAGCTTCAAATCCATGCGAAACACATGATTTAGCAGCAACTCAATGCGATGTAGAAGGTTCAGCTTTAAATCCATGCTAAACAAATGGTTATGCTACAAATACTTGTAATATACGTTATTTAGATTCAGCTGCATGCGTAACAAACGAATAAGCTACAAATCCAAGCGAAACACATGATTTAGCAGCAAATCAATGCGATGTAGAAGGTTTAGCTTCAAATCCATGCGAAACCAATGATTTAGCTTCAGATACTAGCGATTTATATGATTTAGCATCAACTGCATGCGAAACAAACGAGATAGCTTCAAATCCATGCGAAACAAATGATTTTTCTTAAAATACTTGCGATACAAGTGATAAAGCTTCAAATGCAGGCGATACTAACGATTTAGCTTCAAATCCATGCAAAACAAATGATTTAGCTGCAAATCAATTCGATGTAGAAGGTTTAGCTTCAAATACATGCGAAACAAATGATTTAGGTTCAGATACTTGCGATATAAATGATGTAGCTTCAAATGCAGACGAAACAAACGAGTTAGCTTCATATCCAAGCGAAACACATGATTTAGCTTCAAATCAATACGATGTAGAAGGTTTAGCTTCAAATCCATGCAACACAAATGATTTTGCTTCAATTACTTGCGATATAATTGATGTAGCTTCAAATGCAGGCGTAACAAACGAGTTAGCTTTAAATCCAAGCAAAGCACATGATTAAGCTTCAAATGCATGCGAAAGACAAGATTTAGGTACAAATTCATGCGAAACGCGGGGTTAATATTCAAATTCATGCCAAACAAATGATTTAGCTTCAGATACTTGCGATATAAGTGATATAGCATCAAATGCAGGCGAAACAAACGAGTTAGCTTCAAATCCATGCGAAACACATGATTTAGCAGCAAATCAATGCGATGTAGGAGGTTTAGCTTCAAATCCAAGCGAAACCAATGATTTAGATTCGGATACTAGCGATATAAGTGACATAGCTTCAAATGCAGAAGAAACAAACGCGTTAGCTCCAGATCCAAGCGAATCACATGATTTATCTTCAAATTAATGCGATTTAGAAGGTTTATCTTCAAATCCATGCGAAACCAATTATTTAGATTCGGATACTTGCGATATAAGTGACATAGCTTCAAATCCAGAAGAAACAAACGAGTTAGCACCAAATCCAAGCGAATCACATGATTTAGCATCAAATCAATGCGATTTAGAAGGTTTAGCTTCAAATCCATGCGAAGCCAATGATTTAGCTTCAGATTCTTGCAATATAAGTGACAGCTTTATATGCATACGAAACAAACGAATTAGCTTCAAATCCATGCGAAACACATGATTTAGCAGCAAATCAATGCGATGTGGAAGGTTCAGCTTTAAATCCATGCTAAACAAATGGTTAAGCTACAAATACTTGTAATATACGTTATTTAGATTCAGCTGCATGCGTAACAAACGAATAAGCTACAAATCCAAGCGAAACACATGATTTAGCAGCAAATCAATGCGATGTAGAAGGTTTAGCTTCAAATCCATACGAAACCAATGATTTAGCTTCAGATACTTGCGATATAAGTGACATAGTTTCAAATGAAGACGAAACAAACGAGTTAGCTTCAAATCCAAGCGAATCACATGATTTAGCTTCAAATCAATGCTATTTAGAAGGTTTTGCATCAAATCCATGCGAAACAAATGATTGAGCTTCAAACACTTGGGATATAGGTGATATAGCTTCAGCTGCATGCGAAACAAACGAGTTAGCTTCAAAACCAAGAGAAACACATGATTTAGCTTCATATCAATGCGGTGTAGAAGGTTTAGCTTCAAATCCATGCAACACGAATGATTTTGCTTCAATTACTTGCGATATAATTGATGTAGCTTCAAATGCAGGCGTAACAAACGAGTTAGCTTTAAATCCAAGCAAAGCACATGATTAAGCTTCAAATGCATGCGAAAGACAAGATTTAGGTACAAATTCATGCGAAACGCGGGGTTAATATTCAAATTCATGCGAAACAAATGATTTAGCTTCAGATACTTGCGATATAAGTGATATAGCATCAAATGCAGGCGAAACAAACGAGTTAGCTTCAAATCCAAGCGAATCACATGATTTAGCTTCAAATCAATGCGATATAGAAGGTTTAGCTTCAAATCCATGCAAAACAAATGATTTAGCTTCAAACACTTGCGATATAAGTGATATAGCTTCAAATGCAGACGAAACAAACGAGTTAGCTTCAAATCCAAGCGAATCACATGATTTAGCTTCAAATCAATGCGATGTAGAAGGTTTAGCTTCAAATCCATGCGAAACCAATGATTTAGATTCGGATACTAGCGATATAAGTGACATAGCTTCAAATGCAGAAGAAACAAACGCGTTAGCTCCAGATCCAAGCGAATCACATGATTTATCTTCAAATCAATGCGATTTAGAAGGTTTAGCTTCAAATCCATGCGAAACCAATTATTTAGATTCGGATACTTGCGATATAAGTGACATAGCTTCAAATCCAGAAGAAACAAACGAGTTAGCACCAAATCCAAGCGAATCACATGATTTAGCATCAAAACAATGCGATTTAGAAGGTTTAGCTTCAAATCCATGCAAAACAAATGATTTAGCTTCAAACACTTGCGATATAAGTGATATAGCTTCAAATGCAGACGAAACAAACGAGTTAGCTTCAAATCCAAGCGAATCACATGATTTAGCTTCAAATCAATGCGATTTAGAAGGTTTTGCTTCAAATCCATGCGAAACAAATGATTGAGCTTCAAACACTTGGGATATAGGTGATATAGCTTCAGCTGTATGCGAATCACATGATTTAGCTTCAAATCAATGCGACACAAATGGTTTAGCTTCAGATAGATGTGATAAACATGATTTAGCTTCAACTGCATGCGAAACAAACGAGTTAGCTTCAAATGAATGCGAAACACATGACTTAGCTTCAAATCAATGCGAAGTAGAAGGCTTAGCTTCAAATCCATGCGACACAAATGATTTAGCTTCAGATACTTGCTGTATAAGTGATTAGCTTCAAATGCAGACTAAACAAACGAGTTAGCTTCATATCCAAGCGAAACACTTGATTTAATTTCAAATCAATGCGTTGTAGCAGGTTTAGCTTCAAATCCATGCGATACACATGATTTAGCTTCAAATCAATGCGAAGTACAAGGCTTAGCTTTAAATCAATGAGGAACAAATGATTCAGCTTCAGATACTTGCGATATAAGAGATATAGGTTCAAATTCAGACGGAACAAACGAGCTAGATTCAAATCTATGCGATGTAGAATGTTTAGCTTCAAATCCATGCGAAACCAATGATTTAGCTTCAGATACTTGCGATATAAGTGATATAGCTTCAAATGCAGACGAAACAAACCAGTTAGATTCAATTCCAAGCGAATCACATGATTTAGCTTCAAATCAATGCGATTTAGAAGGTTTTGCTTCAAATCCATGCGAAACAAATGATTGAGCTTCAAACACTTGGGATATAGGTGATATAGCTTCAGCTGTATGCGAATCACATGATTGAGCTTCAAATCAATGCGACACAAATGGTTTAGCTTCAGATAGATGTGATAAACATGATTTAGCTTCAACTGCATGCGAAACAAACGAGTTAGCTTCAAATGAATGCGAAACACATGACTTAGCTTCAAATCAATGCGAAGTAGAAGGCTTAGCTTCAAATCCATGCGACACAAATGATTTAGCTTCAGATACTTGCTGTATAAGTGATTAGCTTCAAATGCAGACTAAACAAACGAGTTAGCTTCATATCCAAGCGAAACACTTGATTTAGTTTCAAATCAATGCGTTGTAGCAGGTTTAGCTTCAAATCCATGCGATACACATGATTTAGCTTCAAATCAATGCGAAGTACAAGGCTTAGCTTTAAGTCAATGAGGAACAAATGATTCAGCTTCAGATACTTGCGATATAAGAGATATAGGTTCAAATTCAGACGGAACAAACGAGCTAGCTTCAAATCTATGCGATGTAGAATGTTTAGCTTCAAATCCATGCGAAACCAATGATTTAGCTTCAGATACTTGCGATATAAGTGACATAGCTTTATATGCATACGAAACAAACGAATTAGCTTCAAATCCATGCGAAACACATGATTTAGCTTCAAATCAATACGATGTAGAAGGTTTAGCTTCAAATCCATGCAACACGAATGATTTTGCTTCAATTACTTGCGATATAATTGATGTAGCTTCAAATGCAGGCGTAACAAACGAGTTAGCTTTAAATCCAAGCAAAGCACATGATTAAGCTTCAAATGCATGCGAACGACAAGATTTAGGTACAAATTCATGCGAAACGCGGTGTTAATATTCAAATTCATGCGAAACAAATGATTTAGCTTCAGATACTTGCGATATAAGTGATATAGCATCAAATGCAGGCGAAACAAACGACTTAGCTTCATATCCATGCGAAACACATGATTTAGCTGCAAATCAATGCGATGTAGAAGGTTTAGCTTCAAATCCATGCGAAACCAATGATTTAGCTACAGATACTAGCGATATAAGTGACTTAGTTTCGAATGCTGACGAAACAAAAGAGTTAGCTTAAAATCCATGCGAAACACATGATTTAGCAGCAAATCAATGCGATGTAGGAGGTTTAGCTTTAAATCCATGCGAAAAAAATGATTTAGCTTCGGATACTTGCGATATAAGTGACATAGCTTCAAATGCAGGAGAAACAAACGAGTTAGCTCCAAATCCAAGCGAATCCCATGATATAGCTTCAAATCAATGCGATTTAGAAGGTTTAGCTTCAAATCCATGCGATACAAACGATTGAGCTTGAAACACTTGTGATATACGTTATTTAGATTCAAATGCAGACGAAACAAACGAGATAGCTTCAAATCCATGCGAAACACATGATTTATCAGCAAATCAATGCGATGTAGAAGGTTTAGCTTCAAATCCATGCGGAACCAATGATTAAGCTTCAGATACTTGCGATATAAGTGGCATAGTTTCAAATGCAGACGAAACAAACCAGTTAGATTCAATTCCATGCGAAACACATGATTTAGCAGCAAATCAATGCGATGTAGAAGGTGTAGCTTTAAATCCATGCGTAACAAATGGTTTAGCTACAAATACTTGTGATATACGTTATTTAGATTCAACTGCATGCGTAACAAACGAATTAGCTTCAAATCCAAGCGAAACACATGATTTAGCAGCAAATCAATGCGATGTAGAATGTTTAGCTTCAAATCCATGCGAAACCAATGATTTAGATTCGGATACTTGCGATATAAGTGACATAGATTCAATTGCAGAAGAAACAAACGAGTTAGCTCCAAATCCAAGCGAATCACATGATTTCTCTTCAAATCAATGCGATTTAGAAGGTTTAGCTTCAAATCCATGCGATACAAAAGATTGAGCTTCAAACACTTGGGATATAGGTGATATAGCTTCAACTGCATACGCAACAAACGAGTTAGCTTCAAAACCAAGCGAAACACAACATTTAGCTTCATATCAATTCGGTCTAGAAGGTTTAGCTTCAAATCCATACGAAACAAATGAATTAGCTTCAAACACTTGGGATATAAGTGATATAGCTTCAAATTCAGACGAAGCAATCGAGTTAGCTTCAAAATCCATGCGAAACACATGATTTAGCAGCAAATCAATGCGATGTAGAAGGTCTAGCTTTAAATCCATGCGAAACAAATTATTTAGCTTCAAACACTTGGAATATAAGTGATATAGCGTCAAATGCAGACGAAACAAACGAGTTAGCTTCAAATCCATGCGAAACACATGATTAATCAGCAAATCAATGCGATGTAGAAGGTTTAGCTTCAAATCCATGCGAAGCCAATGATCTAGCTTCAGATACTTGCGATATAAGTGACATAGCTTTATATGCAGACGAAACAAACGAATTAGCTTCAAATCCATGCGAAACACATGATTTAGCAGCAAATCAATGCGATGTAGAAGGTGTAGCTTCAAATCCATGCGAACCAATGATTTAGCTTCAGATACTTGCAATATAAGTGACATAGCTTTATATGCAGACTAAACAAACGAAAAAGCTTCAAATCCAAGCGAAACATATGATTTAGCAGCAAATCAAGGCGATGTAGAAGATGTAGCTTCAAATCCATGCGAAACCAATGATTTAGCTTCAGATACTTGCGATATGAGTGATATAGCTTTATATGCAGACGGAACAAACGAATTAGCTTCAAATCCATGCGAAACACATAATTTAGCAGCAAATCAATGCGATGTAGGAGGTTTAACTTTAAATCCATCCGAAACAAATGGTCTAGCTACAAATACTTGTGATATACGTTATTTAGATTCAACTGCATGCGTAACAAAAGAAATAGCTTCAAATCCAAGCGAAACATGATTTAGCAGCAAATCAATGCGATGTAGAAGGTTTAGGTTCAAATCCATGCGAAACCAATGATTAAGCTTCAGATACTTGCGATATAAGTGGCATAGTTTCAAATGCAGACGAAACAAACCAGTTAGATTCAATTCCATGCGAAACCAATGGTTTAGCTACAAATACGTGTGATATACGTTATTAAGATTCAACTGCATGCGTAACAATCGAATTAGCTTCAAATCCAAGCGAAACACATGATTTAGCAGCAAATCAATGCGATGTAGAAGGTTTAGCTTCAAATCCATGCGAAACCAATGATTTAGCTACAGATACTTGCGATATAAGTGGCATAGTTTCAAATGCAGACGAAACAAACCAGTTAGATTCAATTCCATGCGAAACCAATGGTTTAGCTACAAATACGTGTGATATACGTTATTAAGATTCAACTGCATGCGTAACAATCGAATTAGCTTCAAATCCAAGCGAAACACATGATTTAGCAGCAAATCAATGCGATGTAGAAGGTTTAGCTTCAAATCCATGCGAAACCAATGATTTAGCTACAGATACTTGCGATATAAGTGACATAGTTTCAAATGCAGACGAAACAAACGAGTTAGCTTAAAATCCATGCGAAACAAATGATTTAGCAGCAAATCAATGCGATGTAGAAGGTTTAGCTTCAAATCCATGCGAAACCAATGTTTTAGCTCCAGATACTTGCGATATGAGTGACATAGCTTTATAAGCAGACGGAACAAACGAATTAGCTTCAAATCCATGCGAAACACATAATTTAGCAGCAAATCAATGCGATGTAGAAGGTTTAGCTTCAAATCCATGCGAAGCCAATGATTTAGCTTCAGATACTTGCAATATAAGTGACATAGCTTTATATGCAGACGAAACAAACGAATTAGCTTCAAATCCAAGCGAAACACATGATTTAGCAGCAAATCAATGCGATGTAGAAGGTTTAGCTTGAAATCCATGCGAAACAAATGGTTTAGCTTCAGATACTTGCGATATAAGTGATATAGCTTCAAATGGAGGAGAAACAAACGAGTTAGCTCCAAATCCATGCGATGCACAAGATTTAGCTTCAAATCAATGCGATGTAGAAGGTTTAGCTTCAAATCCATGCGATACACAAGATTTAGCTTCAAATCAATGCCATGTAGAAGGTTTAGCTTCAAATTAATGCGATGTAGAAGGTTTAGCTTCAAATTAATGCGATGTAGAAGGTTTTGCTTCAAATCCATGCAAAACACATGATTAAGCTTCAAATGCATGCGACGGACAAGATTTAGGTTCAAATTCATGCGAAACAAATGGTTTAGCTTCAAATCCATGCGAAACAAATGATTTAGCATCAGATACTTGTGATATAAGTGGTGTAGCTTAAAAAAAAGGCGAAACAAACTAGTTAGCTTCAAATCCATGCGAAACTCATGATTTAGCTTGAAAGGCATGCTAAAGACAAGATTTAGGTTCAAATTCATGCGAAAAACATGACTTAGACTCAAATTCGTGCGAAACAAATGGATTAGATTCAGATACTTGTGATATATCTGATTTAGCATCAACTGCATACGAAACAAACGATTTAGCTTCAATCCATGCGAATCACATGACTTAGCTTCAAATCAAAGCGATGTAGCATGTTTTGCTTCAAATCCATGCGATACATATGATTTAGCTTCAAATCAATGCGAAACAATTGACTTAGCTTCAGATACTTGCGATATAAGTGATATAGCTTCAAACTCCGGCGAAACTAACGAGTTACCTTTAAATCAATGCGAAACACATGATTTAGCTGCAAATCAATGCGATGTAGAAAGTTTAGCTTCAAATCCATGCGAAACATATGATTTAGGTTCAGATACTGCGATATAAGTGATATAGCTTCAAATGCAGACGAAACAACCGAGTTAGCTTCAAAATCCATGCGATATACATGATTTAGTTTCAATTCAATTCGAAGTAGAAAGCTTAGCTTCAATTTCATGCGGAACAAATGATTTAGCATCAGTAACTTGCGATATAAGTGATATAGCTTCAAATGCAGACGAAACAACCGAGTTTGCTTCAAAATCCATGCGAAACACATGATTTAGCTACAAATAAATGCGATGTAGAAGGTTTAGCTTCAAATCCATACGAAACAAATCATTAAGCATGATATACTTGCGATATAATTGATATAGCTTCAAATGCAGACGAAACAAACGAGTTAGCTTCAAGTTCATGCGACACACATGATTTAGCTTCAAATCAATTCGGTTTAGAAGGTTTAGATTCAAATCCAGGCGAAACACATGATTTAGCTGCAAATCAATGCGATGTAGAAGGTTTAGCTTCAATTCCATACGAACCAAATGAGTTTTCTTCAAATACATACGATACAAGTGACATAGCTTTAAATGCAGGCGAAACAAACGAGATAGCTTCAAAGCCAAGCGAATCACATGATTTAGCTTCAAATCAATGCGAAGTAGAAGTCTTAGCTTCAAATCCATGCGGAACAAATGATTTAACTTCGAATACTTGAAATATAAGTGATATAGATTCAACTGCAGGCAAAGCAAACGAGTTAGCTTCAAATCCATGCGAAACACATGATTTAGCTTCAAATCCATGCGAAACACATGATTTAGCTGCAAATCAATGCGATGTAGAAGGTTTAGCTTCAAATCCATGCGAACCAAATGATTTAGCATCAAACACTTGGGATATAAGTGATATAGCTTCAAATGCAGACAAAGCAATCGAGTTACCTTCAAAATCCATGCGATACACATGATTTAGCAGCAAATCAATGCGATGTATAAGGTTTAGCTTCAAATCCATGCGAAACCAATGATTTAGCTTCAGATACTTGCAATATAAGTGACATAGTTTCAAATGCAGGTGAAACAAACGAGTTAGATTCAAATCCATTCGAAACTCATGATTTAGCTTTAAATCAATGCGAAGTAGAAGGTTAGGTTCAAATTCATGCGAAACACGTGGCTTAGATGCATATTCATGCGAAATAAATGATTTAGCTTCAAATCAATGCGATGTAAAAGGTTTAGCTTCAAATCCATGCGAAACCAGTGATTAAGCTTCAGATACTTGCGATATAAGTGGCATAGCTTCAAATGCAGACGAAACAAAACAGTTAGATTCAATTCCATGCGAAACACTTGATTTAGCAGCAAATCAATGCGACGTAGAAGGTTTAGCTTCAAATCCATGTGAAACCAATGATTTAGATTCGGATACTTGCGATATAAGTGACATAGCTTCAAATGCAGAAGAAACAAACGAGTTAGCTCCAAATCCAAGCGAATCACATGATTTAGCATGAAATCAATGCGATTTAGAAGGTTTAGCTTCAAATCCATGCGATACAAATGATTGAGCTTCAAATACTTGGGATATAGGTGATATAGCTTCAACTGCATACGCAACAAACGAGTTAGCTTCAAAACCAAGCGAAACACATGATTTAGCTTCATATCAATGCGGTGTAGAAGGTTTAGCTTCAAATCCATGCGATACAAAAGATTGAGCTTTGAACACTTGGGATATAGGTGATATAGCTTCAACTGCATACGCAACAGACGAGATAGCTTCAAAACCAAGCGAAACACACGATTTACCTTCATATTAATGCGGTGTAGAAGGTTTAGCTTCAAATCCATGCGAAACAAATGATTTAGCTTCAGATACTTGCGATATAAGTGGCATAGTTTCAAATGCAGACGAAACAAACCAGTTAGATTCAATTCCATGCGAAACACATGATTTAGCAGCAAATCAATGCGATGTAGAAGGTTTAGCTTTAAATCCATGCGAAACAAATGGTCTAGCTACAAATACTTGTGATATACGTTATTTAGATTCAACTGCATGCGTAACAAAAGAAATAGCTTCAAATCCAAGCGAAACATGATTTAGCAGCAAATCAATGCGATGTAGAAGGTTTAGGTTCAAATCCATGCGAAACCAATGATTAAGCTTCAGATACTTGCGATATAAGTGGCATAGTTTCAAATGCAGACGAAACAAACCAGTTAGATTCAATTCCATGCGAAACCAATGGTTTAGCTACAAATACGTGTGATATACGTTATTTAGATTCAACTGCATGCGTAACAATCGAATTAGCTTCAAATCCAAGCGAAACACATGATTTAGCAGCAAATCAATGCGATGTAGAAGGTTTAGCTTCAAATCCATGCGAAACCAATGATTTAGATTCGGATACTTGCGATATAAGTGACATAGATTCAATTGCAGAAGAAACAAACGAGTTAGCTCCAAATCCAAGCGAATCACATGATTTCTCTTCAAATCAATGCGATTTAGAAGGTTTAGCTTCAAATCCATGCGATACAAAAGATTGAGTTTCAAACACTTGGGATATAGGTGATATAGCTTCAACTGCATACGCAACAAACGAGTTAGCTTCAAAACCAAGCGAAACACAACATTTAGCTTCATATCAATTCGGTCTAGAAGGTTTAGCTTCAAATCCATACGAAACAAATGAATTAGCTTCAAACACTTGGGATATAAGTGATATAGCTTCAAATTCAGACGAAGCAATCGAGTTAGCTTCAAAATCCATGCGAAACACATGATTTAGCAGCAAATCAATGCGATGTAGAAGGTCTAGCTTTAAATCCATGCGAAACAAATTATTTAGCTTCAAACACTTGGGATATAAGTGATATAGCGTCAAATGCAGACGAAACAAACGAGTTAGCTTCAAATCCATGCGAAACACATGATTAATCAGCAAATCAATGCGATGTAGAAGGTTTAGCTTCAAATCCATGCGAAGCCAATGATCTAGCTTCAGATACTTGCGATATAAGTGACATAGCTTTATATGCAGACGAAACAAACGAATTAGCTTCAAATCCATGCGAAACACATGATTTAGCAGCAAATCAATGCGATGTAGAAGGTGTAGCTTCAAATCCATGCGAACCAATGATTTAGCTTCAGATACTTGCAATATAAGTGACATAGCTTTATATGCAGACTAAACAAACGAAAAAGCTTCAAATCCAAGCGAAACATATGATTTAGCAGCAAATCAATGCGATGTAGAAGATGTAGCTTCAAATCCATGCGAAACCAATGATTTAGCTTCAGATACTTGCGATATGAGTGATATAGCTTTATATGCAGACGGAACAAACGAATTAGCTTCAAATCCATGCGAAACACATAATTTAGCAGCAAATCAATGCGATGTAGAAGGTTTAGCTTCAAATCCATGCGAAGCCAATGATTTAGATTCAGATACTTGCAATATAAGTGACATAGCTTTATATGCAGACGAAACAAACGAATTAGCTTCAAATCCAAGCGAAACACATGATTTAGCAGCAAATCAATGCGATGTAGAAGGTTTAGCTTCAAAACCATGCGAAACCAATGATTTAACTTGAGATACTTGCAATATAAGTGACATAGCTTTATATGCAGACTAAACAAACGAATTAACTTCAAATCCAAGCGAAACACATGATTTAGCAGCAAATCAATGCGATGTAGGAGGTTTAACTTTAAATCCATGCGAAACAAATGGTCTAGCTACAAATACTTGTGATATACGTTATTTAGATTCAACTGCATGCGTAACAAAAGAAATAGCTTCAAATCCAAGCGAAACCAATGATTTAGCTACAGATACTTGCGATATAAGTGACATAGTTTCAAATGCAGACGAAACAAACGAGTTAGCTTAAAATCCATGCGAAACAAATGATTTAGCAGCAAATCAATGCGATGTAGAAGGTTTAGCTTCAAATCCATGCGAAACCAATGTTTTAGCTCCAGATACTTGCGATATGAGTGACATAGCTTTATAAGCAGACGGAACAAACGAATTAGCTTCAAATCCATGCGAAACACATAATTTAGCAGCAAATCAATGCGATGTAGAAGGTTTAGCTTCAAATCCATGCGAAGCCAATGATTTAGCTTCAGATACTTGCAATATAAGTGACATATTTTTATATGCAGACGAAACAAACGAATTAGCTTCAAATCCAAGCGAAACACATGATTTAGCAGCAAATCAATGCGATGTAGAAGGTTTAGCTTCAAAACCATGCGAAACCAATGATTTAACTTGAGATACTTGCAATATAAGTGACATAGCTTTATATGCAGACTAAACAAACGAATTAGCATCAAATCCAAGCGAAACACATGATTTAGCTGCAAATCAATGCGATGTAGAAGGTTTACCTTCAAATCCATGCGAAACAAATGGTTTAGCTTCAGATACTTGTGATATACAGGGTGTCCCACAATTATTTTAACAGCCGAAAATGAGGGGTAGCTGAGGTCATTTGAAGTAACTTTTTCCTTTACGAAAATGCAATCCGCGGCTTTGTTTACGAGTTATTAACGAAAAACATTGGCCAATGAGAGGTGACGGTGCGAGAGAGAGGGTCCGCGAGAGAGTCCGCAGCACGAGGCTTTGACAGAAGGTCGGGACGGACTCGAGTCGCGTTCGAAGTATTGAACAAGTCACGAAGCGAGAACTTTCCGGATTTTTTTAACTACATAACAGTGATATTTTTAAGAAAAACGCTGTTCACCTTTACTTTAGAACGTCTGAAGAATATTCACTAATTTTTCGGACTCGAAATAATATGTAGTTTAACCATGACAGTCGTTTTAATTTTCTGGTGTGCAAGGTGTACAGTGAAGATTAACAAAGTTCGTAAATGATATTTTAATTTAAATAATTCCGTGTACGAACAGAATTCAACGAATGATTCGCAAAGCTGATTTAATAATAAATAATCGCGTTAAGGTACGTAAAGGATTTGTTTTTTAGAGAAATATGAAAAATATTATCGATAAGAAACTCACCCATTTAGTTGAGGATGCATTTGCTGACTCGTACGTACTGACCTCGTACAACGAACAGCTGATCCCAGGTCGATGACCGCAACATTCGAGGGATACTGTCGGTGGAACCTCTACTATGGTTATTTGCGAAGTTCACTTACACTGCACTGATCACTTAATTAATCACTGATAATCCGAATCACTTGTGGATATTTAAGAAAGATCACTGAGACTCGTTCGCGGATAATCGTTTATTCGACGCGTTCGTTCGGAAGTCGGCGTTTCACTGCCGAAAAATTCAGGCCTTGACTGTGGGTCCTTGTTGTTCTTCGTTCGGCCGTCCGAGGAAATGACACTCGATACCATTTTCTTCGCACGGCCATTAATTACGTTCTAAGAGCGCAGGGTGACAGCGGGTCGGACACAGTTTACGTCTCGGCATATCTTGTTTATTTCATTTGGCGTTACCCTGCGCTTCGAAGAAAATAGTATCGGGTGTTATTTCCTCGGACGGCCGAAAGACGAACGACAAGGGCCCACGGTCGAGGCCTCGATTTTTTGGCAGTGAAACGTCGACTTCCGAACGAACGCGTCGAATAAACGATTATCCGCGAACGAGTCTCAGTGATCTTTCTTAAATATCCACAAGTGATTCGGATTATCAGTGATTAATTAAGTGATCAGTGTTTAGTGACAGTGCAGTGAAAGATCAGCTGTACGTTGTACAAGGTCAGTGCCCTTCGACATCATGAATTTCAGCCAGCAAATGCATCCTCAACTAAATGGGTGAGTTTCTTACTGATAATATTTTTCATATCTCTCTAATAAACAAATCCTTTACGTCCCTTATTTATTATTAAATCAGCTTTGCAAATCATTCGTTAATCTTCACTATACACCTTGCATAAAAATTTCATATGGTACACATAAGGTGTCATGCACACCAGAAAATTAAAACGACTGTCATGGTTAAACTACATATTATTTCGAGTCCGAAAAATTAGTGAATATTCTTCAGACGATCTAAAGTAAAGGTGAACAGCGTTTTTCTTAAAAATATCACTGTTATGTAGTTAAAAAAATCCGGAAAGTTCTCGCTTCGTGACTTGTTCAATACTTCGAACGCGACTCGAGTCCGTCCCGACCTTCTGTCAAAGCCTCGTGCTGCGGACTCTCTCGCGGACCCTCTCTCTCGCACCGTCACCTCTCATTGGCCAATGTTTTTCGTTAATAACTCGTAAACAAAGCCGCGGATTGCATTTTCGTAAAGGAAAAAGTTACTTCAAATGACCTCAGCTACCCCTCATTTTCGGCTGTTAAAATAATTGTGGGACACCCTGTATATGATTTAGCATCAACTGCATGCGAAACAAGCGAGTTAGCTTCAAATCCAAGCGAAACACATGATTTAGCTTCAAATCAATTCGACGTAGAAGGTTTAGCTTGAAATCCATGCGAAACAAATGGTTTAGCTTCAGATACTTGCGATATAAGTGATATAGCTTCAAATGGAGGAGAAACAAACGAGTTAGCTCCAAATCCATGCGATGCACAAGATTTAGCTTCAAATCAATGCGATGTAGAAGGTTTAGCTTCAAATCCATGCGATACACAAGATTTAGCTTCAAATCAATGCCATGTAGAAGGTTTAGCTTCAAATTAATGCGATGTAGAAGGTTTAGCTTCAAATTAATGCGATGTAGAAGGTTTTGCTTCAAATCCATGCAAAACACATGATTAAGCGTCAAATGCATGCGACGGACAAGATTTAGGTTCAAATTCATGCGAAACAAATGGTTTAGCTTCAAATCCATGCGAAACAAATGATTTAGCATCAGATACTTGTGATATAAGTGGTGTAGCTTCAAATGCAGGCGAAACAAACTAGTTAGCTTCAAATCCATGCGAAACTCATGATTTAGCTTGAAATGCATGCTAAAGACAAGATTTAGGTTCAAATTCATGCGAAAAACATGACTTAGACTCAAATTCGTGCGAAACAAATGGATTAGATTCAGATACTTGTGATATATCTGATTTAGCATCAACTGCATACGAAACAAACGATTTAGCTTCAATCCATGCGAATCACATGACTTAGCTTCAAATCAATGCGATGTAGCATGTTTAGCTTCAAATCCATGCGATACACATGACTTAGCTTCAAATCAATGCGAAACAATTGACTTAGCTTCAGATACTTGCGATATAAGTGATATAGCTTCAAACTCCGGCGAAACTAACGAGTTACCTTTAAATCAATGCGAAACACATGATTTAGCTGCAAATCAATGCGATGTAGAAAGTTTAGCTTCAAATCCATGCGAAACATATGATTTAGGTTCAGATACTGCGATATAAGTGATATAGCTTCAAATGCAGACGAAACAACCGAGTTAGCTTCAAAATCCATGCGATATACATGATTTAGTTTCAATTCAATTCGAAGTAGAAAGCTTAGCTTCAATTTCATGCGGAACAAATGATTTAGCATCAGTAACTTACGATATAAGTGATATAGCTTCAAATGCAGACGAAACAACCGAGTTTGCTTCAAAATCCATGCGAAACACATGATTTAGCTACAAATAAATGCGATGTAGAAGGTTTAGCTTCAAATCCATACGAAACAAATCATTAAGCATGATATACTTGCGATATAATTGATATAGCTTCAAATGCAGACGAAACAAACGAGTTAGCTTCAAGTCCATGCGACACACATGATTTAGCTTCAAATCAATTCGGTTTAGAAGGTTTAGATTCAAATCCAGGCGAAACACATGATTTAGCTGCAAATCAATGCGATGTAGAAGGTTTAGCTTCAATTCCATGCGAACCAAATGAGTTTTCTTCAAATACATACGATACAAGTGACATAGCTTTAAATGCAGGCGAAACAAACGAGTTAGCTTCAAATCCATGCGAAACACATGATTTAGCTTCAGATCCATGCGAAACACATGATTTAGCTGCAAATCAATGCGATGTAGAAGGTTTAGCTTCAAATCCATGCGAACCAAATGATTTAGCATCAAACACTTGGGATATAAGTGATATAGCTTCAAATGCAGACAAAGCAATCGAGTTACCTTCAAAATCCATGCGATACACATGATTTAGCAGCAAATCAATGCGATGTATAAGGTTTAGCTTCAAATCCATGCGAAACCAATGATTTAGCTTCAGATACTTGCAATATAAGTGACATAGTTTCAAATGCAGGTGAAACAAACGACTTAGATTCAAATCCATCCGAAACTCATGATTTAGCTTCAAATCAATGCGAAGTAGAAGGTTAGGTTCAAATTCATGCGAAACACGTGGCTTAGATGCATATTCATGCGAAATAAATGATTTAGCTTCAAATCAATGCGATGTAAAAGGTTTAGCTTCAAATCCATGCGAAACCAATGATTTAGCTTCAGATACTTGCGATATAAGTGACATAGCTTCAAATGCAGAAGAAACAAACGAGTTAGCACCAAATCCAAGCGAAACACATGATTTAGCTTCATCTCAATGCGGTGTAGAAGGTTTAGCTTCAAATCCATGCGAAACCAATGATTTAGATTCGGATACTTGCGATATAAGTGATGTAGATTCAAATGCAAATTAAACAAACGAGTTAGATTCATATCCAAGTGAAACACATGGTTTAGCTTCAAATCAATGCGATGTAGAAGGTTTAGCTTCAAATCCATGCGACACAAATGATTGAGCTACAAACACTTGGGATATAGGAGATATAGCTTCAACTGCATGTGAAACAATCGAGTTATCTTCAAATCCATGCGAAACACATGATTTAGCTGGAAATCAATGCGATGTAGGAGGTTTAGCTTCAAATCCATATGATACAAATGATTTAGCTTCAAAAACTTGGGATATAAGTGATATAGCTTCAAATGCAGTCGACACAAACGAGTTAGCTTCAAATCCATGCAAAACACATGATTGAGCTTCAAATCAATGCTATGTAGAAGGTTTAGCTAAAAATCTATGCGAAACAAATGATCTAGCTTCAGATACTTGCGATATAAGTGATGTAGCTTCAAATGCAGGGGAAACATACGAGTTAGCTTCAAATCCATGCAAAAGATATGATTAAGCTTCAAATCAATGCTATGTAGAAGGTTTAGATGCAAATCCATGCGACACAAATGATTTAGCTTCAGATTCTTGCGATATAAGTGATATAGCTTCAAATGCAAATTAAACAAACGAGTTAGATTCATATACAAGTCATACACATGATTTAGCTTCAAATCAATGCGATGTAGAAGGTTTAGCTTCAAATACATGCGACACAAATGATTGAGATTCAAACACTTGGGATATAGGAGATATAGCTTCAACTGCATGTGAAACAAACGAGTTATCTTCAAATCCATGCGAAACACATGATTTAGCTGGAAATCAATGCGATGTAGAAGGTTTAGCATCAAATCCATATGATACAAATGAGCTAGCTTCAGATACTTGCGATATAAGTGATATAGCTTCAAATGCGGACGAAATAAACGAGTTAGTTTCAAGTCCATGCGAAACACATGATTTAGCTTCAAATCAATGCGATGTAGAAGGTTTACCTTCAAATCCATGCGACACAAATGATTTAGTTTCAGATTATTGCGATAAAAGTGATTAGCTTCAAATGCAGACTAAACAAACGAGTTAGCTTCGTATCCAAGCGAAGCACATGATTTAGCTTCAAATCAATCCGATGTAGAAGGTTTAGCTTCAAATCCATGCGAAACCAATAATTTAGCTTCGGATACTTGCGATATGAGTGACATGGCTTCAAATGCAGAAGAAACAATCGAGTTAGCTTCAAATCCATGCTAAATTACTGGTTTAGCTACAAATACTCGTGATATATATTATTTAGCTACAACTGCATGCGAAGCAATCGAGTTAGCTTCAAAATCCATGCGAAACACATGATTTAGCTTTAAATCAATGCGAAGTAGAAGGCTTATCTTCGAATCCAAGCGAAACAAATGGTTTTGCATCAAATACCTGTGATATACATGATTTAGCTTCAACTGAATAGAAACGAACGAGTTAGCTTTAAATCCATGCGAAACATATGATTTAGCTTAAAATCAATGCGAAGTTGAAGGCTTATCTTCGAATCCATGCTAAACAAATTGTTTAGCTTCAAATACTTGTGTTATACTTGATTTAGCTTCAACAGCATGCGAAACAAACGAGTTAGCTTCAACTCCATGCGAAACACATGATTTAGCTTCAAATCAATGCGAAGTAGAAGGCTTATTTTCAAATCCATGCGAAACAAGTGGTTCAACTTCAAATACTTGTGCTGTGCATGATTTAGCTTCAAATGCATGCGAAACAAACGAGTTAGCTTACAATCCATGCGAAACACATGATTTTGCTTCAAATCAATGCGAAGTAGAAGGCAGAACTTCGAATCCATGCGAAAAAATGGTTTAGCTTCAAATCAATGCGAAGTAGAAGGCAGATCTTCGAATCCATGCGAAACAATTTGTTTAGCTTCAAATACTTGTGATATAAATGATTTATATTCAACAGCATGCAAAACTAACGAATTAGCTTCAAATCCATGCGTAACACATGATTTAGCTTCAAATCAATGCGAAGTAGAAGGCTTATCGTCGAATCCATGCGAAACAAATGGTTTTGCATCATATACCTGTGATATACATGATTTAGCTTCAACTGAAGAGAAACAAACGAGTTAGCTTTAAATCCATAAGAAACATATGATTTAGCTTCAAATCAATGTGAAGTAGAAGGCGTCGTTTCAAATCCATGCGAAACAAATGGTTTAGCTTCAAATACTTGTGATATACATGATTTAGCTTTAACTGCATGCGAAAGAAACGAGTTAGCTTCAAATCCAACCGAAACACATGATTTAGCTTCAATGCAATGCGAAGTAGAAGGCGTAGCTT
The DNA here is from genome assembly GCF_051020955.1 of Megalopta genalis. Taxonomy (NCBI): domain Eukaryota; kingdom Metazoa; phylum Arthropoda; class Insecta; order Hymenoptera; family Halictidae; genus Megalopta; species Megalopta genalis. Next base: position 70,556 of record NW_027476819.1, read on the forward strand.
CAAATCCATTCGAAACAAATGGTTTAGCTTCAGATACTTGTTTTATACATGATTTAACCTTCTACTGCATGCAAAACAAACGAGTTAGCTTCAAATCCAAGCGAAACACATGATTCAGCATCAAATCATTGCGAAATAGAAGGCGTATCTTCAAATCCATTCGAAACAAATGGTTTAGCTTCAGATACTTGTTTTATACATGATTTAACCTTCTACTGCATGCAAAATAAAGGAGTTAGCTTCGAATCCAAGCGAAACACCTGATTCAGCATCAAATCAATGCGAAGTAGAAGGCTTATCTTCAAATCCTTGCGAAACACATGATTTAGCTTCAAATCCAAGCGAAACACATAACTTAACTTCTAATCAATGCGAAGCAGAAGGCTTATATTTGAATCCAGGCGAAACACATGATTAGCTTCAAATATGTGTGATATACATGATTTAGCTCCATCTGCTTGCGAAACAAAAGAGGTAGCTTCAAATCCATGCGAAACATATGATTTAACTGCAAATCAATGCGAAGTAGAAGGCTGATCTTCGAATCCACACGAAACAGATGGTTTAGCTTCAAATACTTGTAATATACATGATTTAGCTTCAACAGCATGCGAAACAAACGAGTTAGGTTTAAATCCATGCGAAACATATGATTTAGCTTAAAATCAATGCGAAGTAGAAGGCTTATCTTCGAATCCATGCGAAACAAATTGTTTAGCTTCAAATACTTGGGATATACATGATTCAGCTTCAAATGCAGGCAAAACAAACGATTTCGCTTCAAATCCAAGCGAAACACATGATTTATCTTCAAATCAATGCGTAGTAGACGGCTGATCTTCGAATCCATGCGAAACGAATGATTTAGCTTCACATACTTGTGAATATAAGTGATATAGCTTGAAATGCAGGCGAAACAAACGAGTTAGCTTCAAATCCAAGCGAAACAAATTATTTAGCTTCAAATCAATGTGAAGTAGAAGGCGTAGTTTCAAATCCATGCGAAACAAATGGTTTAGCTTCAAATACTTGTGATATACATAATTTAGCTTCAACTGCATGCGAAACAAACGCGTTAGCTTCAAATCCATACGAAACACATGTTTTAGATTCAAATCAATGCGAAGCCGAAGGAATAGCTTCAAATCCATGCAAAATATATATCTTACCTTCAAGTACTTGCGATATGAATGAAATAACTTCAAATGCAGACGAAACAAACGAGTTAGCTTCTAATTGAAACGAGACACATGATTTATATTTAAATTCATGCGAAACACATGGTTTAGCGTCAAATTCATGCGAATCACACGATTTAGCTTCAAATCAATGCGAAACACTTGATTTAGCTTCACATCCATGCGATGTAGATAGTTGAGCTTCAAACTCATGCGAAGCGAATGGTTTAGCATCAAATACTTGTGATACACATTATTTGGCTTCAACTGCATGCGGAACAAACGAGTTAGATTCAAATCCATGCGAAACTCATGATTTAGCTTAAAATCAATGCGAAGTACAAGGGTTATCTTCGAATCCATGCGAAACAAATGGTTTAGCTTCACACATCTGTGATATACATGATTTAGCTTCAACTGTATGCGAAACAAACGAGTTCGCTTTAAATCTATGCGAATCACATGATTTAGCTCCAAATCAATGCGAAGTAGAAGGCTTAGCTTCAAATCCATGGGAATAAAATGGTTTAGATTCAAATAATTGTGATATACATGATTTTGGTTCAACTGCATGCAAAACAAACGAGTTAGTTTCAAATCCATGCGAAACACATGATTTAGCTTCAAATCAATGCGAATTTGAAGGCTTATCTTCGAATCCATGCGAAACAAATTGTTTAGCTTCAAATACTTGTGTTATACTTGATTTAGCTTCAACAGCATGCGAAACAAACGAGTTAGCTTCAACTCCATGCGAAACACATGATTTAGCTTCAAATCAATGCGAAGTAGAAGGCTTATTTTCAAATCCATGCGAAACAAGTGGTTCAGCTTCAAATACTTGTGCTGTGCATGATTTAGCTTCAAATGCATGCGAAACAAACGAGTTAGCTTCCAATCCATGCGAAACACGTGGTTTTGCTTCAAATCAATGCGAAGTAGAAGGCAGATCGTCGAATCCATGCGAAAAAATGGTTTAGCTTCAAATCAATGCGAAGTAGAAGGCAGATCTTCGAATCCATGCGAAACAATTTGTTTAGCTACAAATACTTGTGATATAAATGATTTATATTCAACAGCATGCAAAACTAACGAATTAGCTTCAAATCCATGCGAAACACATGATTTAGCTTCAAATCCATGCGAAACACATGATTTAGCTTCAAATCAATGCGAAGTAGAAGGCTTATCTTCGAATCCATGCGAAACAAATGGTTTTGCATCAAATACCCGTGATATACATGATTTAGCTTCAACTGAATAGAAACAAACGAGTTAGCTTTAAATCCATGCGAAACATATGATTTAGCTTAAAATCAATGCGAAGTTGAAGGCTTATCTTCGAATCCATGCGAAACAAATTGTTTAGCTTCAAATACTTGGGATATACATGATTCAGCATCAAATGCAGGCGAAACAAACGAGTTCGCTTCAAATCCAAGCTAAACACATGGTTTAGCTACAAATCAATGCGTAATAGAAGGTTTAGCTTCAAATCCATGCGACACAAATGATTTAGCTTCAGATACTTGCGATATAAGTGATATAGCATCAAATGCAGGCGAAACGAACGAGTTAGTTTCAAATCCATGCGAAACACATGATTTAGCTGCACATCAATGCGAAGTAGAAGATTTATCTTCAAAACCAAGCGAAACACATGACTTAGCTTCAAATCAATGCGATGTAGAATGTTTAGCATCAAATCCAAGCGAAACACATGATATAGCTTCAAATAAATGCGATGTAGAAGGTTTTGCTTCAAATCCATGCGAAACAAATGATGTAGCTTCCAACAATTAGTATATAAGTGATATAGCTTCAAATGCAGACGAATCAATCGTGTTAGCTTCAAATCCGTGCGAAACGCATGACTTAGCTGCAAATCAATGCGATGTAGAAGGTTTAGCTTCCAATCCATGTGAAACAAATGATCTAGCATCAAATACCTGTGATATACATGATTTAGCTTCAACTGAATAGAAACAAACGAGTTAGCTTTAAATCCATGCGAAACATATGATTTAGCTTAAAATCAATGCGAATTTGAAGGCTTATCTTCGAATCCATGCGAAACAAATTGTTTAGCTTCAAATACTTGTGTTATACTTGATTTAGCTTCAACAGCATGCGAAACAAACGAGTTAGCTTCAACTCCATGCGAAACACATGATTTAGCTTCAAATCAATGCGAAGTAGAAGGCTTATTTTCAAATCCATGCGAAACAAGTGGTTCAGCTTCAAATACTTGTGCTGTGCATGATTTAGCTTCAAATGCATGCGAAACAAACGAGTTAGCTTCCAATCCATGCGAAACACGTGGTTTTGCTTCAAATCAATGCGAAGTAGAAGGCAGATCGTCGAATCCATGTGAAAAAATGGTTTAGCTTCAAATCAATGCGAAGTAGAAGGCAGATCTTCGAATCCATGCGAAACAATTTGTTTAGCTTCAAATACTTGTGATATAAATGATTTATATTCAACAGCATGCAAAACTAACGAATTAGCTTCAAATCCATGCGAAACACATGATTTAGCTTCAAATCAATGCGAAGTAGAAGGCTTATCTTCGAATCCATGCGAAACAAATGGTTTTGCATCAAATACCTGTGATATACATGATTTAGCTTCAACTGAATAGAAACAAACGAGTTAGCTTTAAATCCATGCGAAACATATGATTTAGCTTAAAATCAATGCGAATTTGAAGGCTTATCTTCGAATCCATGCGAAACAAATTGTTTAGCTTCAAATACTTGTGTTATACTTGATTTAGCTTCAACAGCATGCGAAACAAACGAGTTAGCTTCAACTCCATGCGAAACACATGATTTAGCTTCAAATCAATGCGAAGTAGAAGGCTTATTTTCAAATCCATGCGAAACAAGTGGTTCAGCTTCAAATACTTGTGCTGTGCATGATTTAGCTTCAAATGCATGCGAAACAAACGAGTTAGCTTCCAATCCATGCGAAACACGTGGTTTTGCTTCAAATCAATGCGAAGTAGAAGGCAGATCGTCGAATCCATGCGAAAAAATGGTTTAGCTTCAAATCAATGCGAAGTAGAAGGCAGATCTTCGAATCCATGCGAAACAATTTGTTTAGCTACAAATACTTGTGATATAAATGATATATATTCAACAGCATGCAAAACGAACGAATTATCTTCAAATCCATGCGAAACACATGATTTAGCTTCAAATCAATGCGAAGTAGAAGGCTTATCTTCGAATCCATGCGAAACAAATGGTTTTGCATCAAATACCCGTGATATACATGATTTAGCTTCAACTGAATAGAAACAAACGAGTTAGCTTTAAATCCATGCGAAACATATGATTTAGCTTAAAATCAATGCGAAGTTGAAGGCTTATCTTCAAATCCATGCGAAACAAATTGTTTAGCTTCAAATACTTGGGATATACATGATTCAGCATCAAATGCAGGCGAAACAAACGAGTTCGCTTCAAATCCAAGCTAAACACATGGTTTAGCTTCAAATCAATGCGTAATAGAAGGTTTAGCTTCAAATCCATGCGACACAAATGATTTAGCTTCAGATACTTGCGATATAAGTGATATAGCATCAAATGCAGGCGAAACGAACGAGTTAGTTTCAAATCCATGCGAAACACATGATTTAGCTGCACATCAATGCGAAGTAGAAGGCTTAGCTTCAAATCCAAGCGAAACAAATGATTTAGCTTCAAACACTTGGGATATGAGGGATATAGATTCAAATGCAGACGAAACAAACGAGTTAGCTTCAAATCCGTGCGAAACGCATGACTTAGCTGCAAATCAATGCGATGTAGAAGATTTAGCTTCAAATACATGCGACACAAGTGATTTAGCTTCAAATCAATGCGAAGTAGAAGGCTTAGCTCCAAATCCATGCGACACATATGATTTAGCTTCAAACACTTCGGATATAAGAGATATAGCTTCATATGCAGACGAATCAATCGAGTTAGCTTCAAAATCCATGCGATACACATGATTTAGCTTCAAATCAATGCGACATAGAAGGCTTAACTTCAAAGCCATGCGCAACAAATGATTTGGCTTCAGATACTTGCGATATAAGTGAAATAGGTTTAAATGGAGGCGAAACAAACGAGCTAGCATCAACTCCATGCGACTCACATGATTTAGCATCAAATCAACGCGATGTAGATGGTTTAGCTTCAAATCCATGCGAAACAAACGAGTTAGCTTGAAATCCATGCAAAACACATGATTAAGCTTCAAATCCAAGCTATGTAGAAGGTTTAGCTTCAAATCAATGCGACACAAAATGATTAAGCTTCAAACGCTTGGGATATGAGTGATACAGCTTCAACTGCATGCGAAACAAACGAGTTAGCTTCAAATCCACGCGATACAAATGGTTTATCTACATATACTTGTGATATACGTTAGTTAGATTCAACTGCATGCGCAACAAACAAGTTAGCTTCAAAATGCATGCGATACACATGATTTAGCTTCAAATCAATGCAAAGTAGAAGGCTTAGCTTCATATCGATGCGGAACAAATGATTTTGCATCAAATACGTGCGATATAAGTGATATAGATTCAACTGCAGGCCAAACAAACGAGTTAGCTTCAAATCCATGCGAAACAAATTATTTAGCTGCAAATCAATGCGATGTAGAAGGTTTAGCTTCAAATCTATTCGAAACAAATGGTTTAGCTACAAATACTTGCGATGTACGTTATTTAGATTCAACTGCATGCGCAACAAACGAGTTAGATGCAAATCCATGCGAAACCTGTGATTTAGCAGCAAATAAATGCGATGTAAAAGGTGTAGCATCAAATGCATGCGGAACAAATGATTTAGCTTCAAATACTTGCGATATAAATGATATAGCTACAAATGCAGGGGCAACAAACGAGTTAGCTTCAAATCTATTTGAATGACGTGATTTAGCTGCAAATCAATGCGATGTAGAAGGATTACCTTCAAATTCGAGCGAAACTCATGATTTAGCTTCAAATCAATGCGATGTGGAAGGTTTAGCTTCAAATCCATGCGATACTAGTGAATTATCTTCAAACACTTGCGATATAAGTGATATAGCTTCAAATGCAGTCCAAAGAAACGAGTTAGCTTCAAATACAAGCGAAAAACATGATTTAGCTTAAAATCAATGGGATGTAGAAGGTTTAGCTTCAAATCCATGCGACACAAATGATTGAGCTTCAAACACTTGGGATATGGGTGATATAGCTTCAAATGCAGTCGAAACAATCGAGTTAGCTTCAAATCCATGCAAAACACATGATTGAGCTTCAAATCAATGCTATGTAGAAGGTTTAACTTCAAATCCATGCGACACAAATGATTTAGCTGCAGATACTTGCGATATAAGTGATATGGCATGGAATGCAGGCGAAACGAACGAGTTAGCTTCAAATCCATGCGAAACACATGATTTAGCTGCAAATCAATGCGATGTAGAATGTTTAGCTTCAAATCCAGGCGAAACAAGTGATTTAGCATCAGATACTTGCGATATAAGTGACATAGCTTCAGATGCAGACGAAACAAACGAGTTAGCTTCAAATACAAGCGGAACACATTATTTAGCTTTATATCCATGCGAAGTAAAAGGGTAAGATTCAAATCCATGCGAAACAAATGATTTAGGTTCAGATACTTGCGATATAAGTGATATAGCTTCGAATGCAGACTAAACAAACGAGTTAGCTTTATATCCAAGCGAAACATATGATTTAGTTTCAAATCAATCCGATTTAGAGAGTTTAGCTTCAAATCCATGCGAAACAAATGATTTAGCATCAAACACTTGGGATATGAGTGATATAGCTTCAAATGCTAACAAAACAAACGTGTTAGCTTCAACTCTATGCGAGACAAATGGTTTAGCTTCAAGTCAATGCGATGTAGAAGGCTTAGCTTCAAATCCATGCGGAACAAATGATTTAGCTTCAAATACTTGCGATATAAATGATATAGCTACAAATGCAGGCGAAACGAACGAGTTAGCTTCAAATCTATTTGAATGACGTGATTTAGCTGCAAATCAATGCCATGTAGAAGGATTACCTTCAAATCCATGCGAAACAAATGATTTAGTATCAGATACTTGCGATATAAGTGATATAGCTTCAAATGCAGACGAAACGAACTAGTTAGCTTCAAATACAAGCAAAACACATGATTTAGCTTCAAATCAATGCGATGTAGATGGTTTAGCTTCAAATTCGAGCGAAACACATGATTTAGCTACAAATCAATGCGATGAAGAAGGTTTTGCTTCAAATCCAGGCGAAACAAATGATTTAGCATCAGATACTTGCGATATAAGTGACATAGCATCAGATGCAGACGAAACAAACGAGTTTGCTTCATATTAAAGCGAAACACATGACTTAGCTTCAAATCAATGCGATGTAGAAGGTTTAGATTCAAATTCAAGCGAAACTCATGATTTAGCTTCAAATCAATGCGAAGTAGAAGGCTTAGCTTGAAATCCATGCGACACAAATGAATTAGCTTCAGATACTTGCTATATAAGTGATTAGCTTCAAATGCAGACTAAACAAACGAGTTAGCTTCATATCCAAGCGAAACACATGATTTAGCTTCAAACACTTGGGACATGGGTGATATAGCTTCAAGTGCAGTCGAAACAATCGAGTTAGCTTCAAAACGCATGCGATACATATCATTGAGCTTCAAATCGATGCGAAGTATAAGGCTTAGTTTCAAATCTATGCGAAACACATGATTTAGCTGCAAATGAATGCGATGTAGAAGGTTTAGCTTCAAATCCACGCGAAACAAATGATTTAGCTTCAGATACTTGCGATATAAGTGATATAGCTTCAAATGCAGACGAAACAAACGAGTTAGCTTCAAATACAAGCGAAAAACATGATTTAGCTTCAAATCAATGGGATGTAGAAGGCTTAGCTTCAAATCCATGCGACACAAATGATTTAGCTTCAGATACTTGCGATATAAGTGATATAGCTTCAAATGCAGACGAAACAAACGAGTTAGCTTCAAATACAAGCGAAAAACATGATTTAGCTTCAAATCAATGGGATGTAGCAGGTTTAACTTCAAATCCATGCGACACAAATGATTGAGCTTCAAACACTTGGGATATGGGTGCTATAGCTTCAAGTGCAGTCGAAACAATCGAGTTAGCTTCAAAATCCATGCGATACACATGATTTAGCTGCAAATCAATGCGATGTAGAAGGTTTAGCTTCAAATCCAGGCGAAACAAATGATTTAGCATCAGATACTTGCGATATAAGTGACATAGCATCAGATGCAGACGAAACAAACGAGTTTGCTTCATATTAAAGCGAAACACATGACTTAGCTTCAAATCAATGCGATGTAGAAGGTTTAGATTCAAATTCAAGAGAAACACATGATTGAGCTTCAAATCAATGCGATGTAGAAGGTTTAGCTTCAAATCCATGCGAAACACATGATTTAGCTGCAAATCAATGCGATGTAGAAGGTTTAGCTTCAAATCCATGCGAAACACATGATTGAGCTTCAAATCAATGCGATGTAGAAGGTTTAGCTTCAAATCCAGGCGAAACAAATTATTTAGCATCAGATACTTGCGATATAAGTGACATAGCTTCAGATGCCGACGAAACAAACGAGTTAGCTTCAAACACAAGCGGAACACATTATTTAGCTTATATCCATGCGAAGTAGAAGGGTAAGATTCAAATCCATGCGAAACAAATGATTTTGGTTCAGATACTTGCGATATAAGTGATATAGCTTCGAATGCAGACTAAACAAACGAGTTAGCTTCAAAACGCATGCGATACATACCATTTAGCTTCAAATCGATGCGAAGTATAAGGCTTAGCTTCAAATCTATGCGAAACACATGATTTAGCTGCAAATGAATGCGATGTAGAAGGTTTAGATTCAAATCCATGCGAAACAAATGATTTAGCTTCAGATACTTGCGATATAAGTGATATAGCTTCAAATGCAGACGAAACAAACGAGTTAGCTTCAAATACAAGCGAAAAACATGATTTAGCTTCAAATCAACGGGATGTAGAAGGTTTAGCTTCAAATCCATGCGATACAAATGATTGAGCTTCCAACACTTGGGATATGGGTGATATAGCTTCAAATGCAGTCGAAACAATCGAGTTAGCTTCAAATCCATGCAAAACACATGATTGAGCTTCAAATCAATGCTATGTAGAAGGTTTAGCTTCAAATCCAGGCGAAACAAATGATTCAGCATCAGATACTTGCGATATAAGCGATATAGCTTCAAATGCGACTAAACAAACGAGTTAGCTTCATATCCAAGCGAAACACATGATTTAGCTTCAAATGAATACGATGTAGAACGTTTAGCTTCAAATCCATGCGACACAAATGATTTTGCTTCAGATTCTTGCGATATGAGTGATATAGCTTCAAATGCTAACAAAACAAACGTGTTAGCTTCAACTCTATGCGAGACAAATGATTTAGCTTCAAGTCAATGCGATGTAGAAGGATTAGCTTCAAATCCATGCGGAACAAATGATTTAGCTTCAAATACTTGCGATATAAATGATATAGCTACAAATGCAGGCGAAACGAACTAGTTAGCTTCAAATACAAGCAAAACACTTGATTTAGCTTCAAATCAATGCGATGTAGAAGGTTTAGCTTCAAGTTCGAGCGAAACTCATGATTTAGCTTCAAATCAATGCGATGTGGAAGGTTTAGCTTCAAATCCATGCGATACAAATGATTTATCTTCAAACACTTGGGATATAAGTGATATAGTTTCAAATGCAGTCCAAAGAAACGAGTTAGCTTCAAATCCATGCAAAACACATGAATAAGCTTCAAATCAATGCTATGTAGAAGGTTTAACTTCAAATCAATGCGACACAAATGATTGAGCTTCATATACTTGCGATATAAGTGATATAGCTTCAAATGCAGACGAAACAAACTAGTTAGCTTCAAATACAAGCAAAACACACGATTTAGCTTCAAATCACTGCGATGTAGAAGGTTTAGCTTCAAATTCAAGCGAAACTCATGATTTAGCTTCAAATCAATGCGATGTAGAAGGTTTAGCTTCAAATTCAAGCGAAACTCATGATTTAGCTTCAAATCAATGCGAAGTAGAAGGCTTAGCTTCAAATCCATGCGACACAAATGATTTAGCTTCAGATAGTTGCTATATAAGTGATTAGCTTCAAATGCAGACTAAACAAACGAGTTAGCTTCACATCCAAGCGAAACACATGATTTAGCTTCAAATCAATCCGATGTAGAAAGTTTAGCTTCATATCCAGACGAAACAAATGATTCAGCATCAGATACTTGCGATATAAGCGATATAGCTTCAAATGCAGACGAAACGAACTAGTTAGCTTCAAATACAAGCAAAACACATGATTTAGCTTCAAATCAATGCGATGTAGAAGGTTTAGCTTCAAATCCAGGCGAAACAAATGATTTAGCATCAGATACTTGCGATATAAGTGACATAGCATCAGATGCAGACGAAACAAACGAGTTAGCTTCATATTAAAGCGAAACACATGACTTAGCTTCAAATCAATGCGATGTAGAAGGTTTAGCTTCAAACTCAAGCGAAACAAATGATTTAGCTTCAGATACTTGCGATATAAGTGACATAGCATCAGATGCAGACGAAACAAACGAGTTAGCTTCATATTAAAGCGAAACACATGACTTAGCTTCAAATCAATGCGATGTAGAAGGTTTAGCTTCAAATTCAAGCGAAACAAATGATTTAGCTTCAGATACTTGCGATATAAGTGATATAGCTTCAAATGCAGACGAAACAAACGAGTTAGCTTCAAATACAAGCGAAAAACATGATTTAGCTTCAAATCAATGGGATGTAGCAGGTTTAACTTCAAATCCATGCGACACAAATGATTGAGCTTCAAACACTTGGGATATGGGTGATATAGCTTCAAGTGCAGTCGAAACAATCGAGTTAGCTTCATATCCAAGCGAAACACATGATTTAGCTTCAAATCAATCCGATGTAGAAGGCTTAGCTTCAAATCCATGCGACACAAATGATTTAGCTTCCGATACTTGCTATGTAAGTGACTAGCTTCAAATGCAGACTAAACAAACGAGTTAGCTTCATATCCAAGCGAAACACATGATTTAGCTTCAAATCAATCCGATGTAGAAGGCTTAGCTTCAAATCCATGAGACACAAATGATTTAGCTTCAGATACTTGCTATATAAGTGATTAGCTTCGAATGCAGACTAAACAAACGAGTTAGATTCATATCCAAGCGAAACACATGATTTAGCTTCAAATTAATGCGATTTAGAATGTTTTGCTTCAAATCCATGCGACACAAATGATTTTGCTTCAGACACATGTGATAAACATGATTTAGTTTCAACTGCATGCGAAACAAACGAGTTAGCTTCAAATCCATTCGAAACACATGATTTAGCTTCAAATCAATGCGATGTAGAAGGTTTAGCTTCAAATTCGAGCGAAACTCATGATTTAACTTCAAATCAATGCGATGTGGAATGTTCAGATTCAAATCCATGCGAAACAAATGATTTAGCTTCAGATACTTGCGATATAAGTGATTAGCTTCGAATGCAGACTAAACAAACGAGTTAGATTCATATCCAAGCGAAACACATGATTTAGCTTCAAACACTTTTGATATAAGTGATATAGCTTCAAATGCAGTCGAAACAATCGAGTAAGCTTCAAAACGCATGCGATACATATCATTTAGCTTCAAATCGATGCGAAGTATAAGCCTTAGCTTCAAATCTAGGCGAAACACATGATTTAGCTGCAAATCAATGCGATGTAGAAAGTTTAGCTTCAAATCCATGCGAAACAAATGATTTAGCTTCAGATACTTGCGATATAAGTGATATAGCTTCAAATGCAGACGAAACAAACGAGTTAGCTTCAAATACAAGCGGAACACATGATTTAGCTTCAAATCAATGGGATGTAGAAGGTTTAGCTTCAAATCCATGCGACACAAATGATTGAGCTTCAAACACGTGGGATGTGTGTGATATAGCTTCAAATGCAGTCGAAACAATCGAGTTAGCTTCAAAACGCATGCGATACATATTATTTAGCTTCAAATCGATGCGAAGTATAAGGTTTAGCTTCAAATCTATGCGAAACACATGATTTAGCTGCAAATCAATGCGATGTAGAAGGTTTAGCTTCAAATCCATGCGAAACAAATGATTTAGCTTCAGATACTTGCGATATAAGTGATATAGCTTCAAATGCAGACGAATCAAACGAGTTAGCTTCAAATACAAGCGGAACACATGATTTAGCTTCAAATCAATGGGATGTAGAAGGTTTAGCTTCAAATCCATGCGACACAATTGATTGAGCTTCAAACACTTGGGATACGTGTGATATAGCTTCAAATGCAGTCGAAACAATCGAGTTAGCTTCAAAACGCATGCGATACATATTATTTAGCTTCAAATCGATGCGAAGTATACGGCTTAGCTTCAAAACTGTGCGAAACACATGATTTAGCTGCAAATCAATGCGAAACAAATGATTTAGGTTCACATACATGCGATATAAGTGATATAGCTTCAAATGCAGGATAAACGAACGAGTTAGCTTCAAATCCATGCAAAACACATGATTTTTCCTCAAATACTTGCGATATAAGTGATATAGATTCAAATGAAGGTGAAACAAGCGAGTTAGCTTCAAATCAATGCGAAGTAGAAGTCTTAGCTTCAAATTCATGCGACACAAATGATTTAGCTTCAGATACTTGCGATATAAGTAATTAGCTTCAAATGCAGACTGAACAAACGAGTTAGCTTCAAATACAAGCGAAACACATGATTTAGCTGCAAATCAATGGGATGTAGATGGTTTAGCTTCAAATCCACGCGACACAAATGATTGAGCTTCAAACACTTGGGATATAGGTGATACAGGTTCAGCTGCATGCGAAACAAACGAGTTAGCTTCAAGTCCAAGCGAAACACATGATTCAGCTGCAAAACAATGCGATGGAGAATGTTTAGCTTCAAATCCATGCGACACAAATGATTTAGCTTTAGATACTTGCAATATAAGTGATATAGCTTCAAGTGCAGACTAAAAAAACGTGTTACCTTCAAATTGTAGCGAAACACATAATTTAGCTTCAAATCATTGCGCTGTAGAAGGTTTAGCTTCAAATCCATGCGAAACCAATGATTTAGCTTCAGATACTTGCGATACAAGTGATATAGCTTCAAATGCAGGCGAAACCATCGAGTTAGCATCAAGTCCATGCGACACACATGATTTAGCTTCAAATCAATTCGGTTTAGAAGGTTTAGATTCAAATCTAGGCGAAACACATGATTTAGCTGCAAATCAATGCGATGTAGAAGGTTTAGCTTCAAATCCATGCGAACCAAATGATTTTTCTTCAAATACATACGATACAAGTGATATAGCTTCAAATGCAGGCGAAACAAACGAGATAGCTTCAAAGCCAAGTGAATCACATGATTTGGCTTCAAATAAATGCGAAGTAGAAGTCTTAGGTTCAAATCCATGCGGAACAAATGATTTAGCTTCGAATATTTGCGATATGAGTGATATAGCTTCAAATGCAGATTAAACAAACGAGTTTGCTTCAAATCCAAGCGAAACACATGATTGAGCTTCAAATCTATGCAATGTAGAAGGTTTAACATCAAATCCATGCGAAACAAATGATTTAGCTTCAAACACTTGGGATATAAGTGATATAGATTCAACTGCAGGCGAAGTAAACGAGTTAGCTTCAAATCCATGCGATACAAATGATTTTTTTCAAATACTTGCGATACAAGTGATATAGCTACAAATGCAGGCGAAACAAATTACCTTCAAATCCATGTGAAACATATGATATAGTTTAAAATTCATGCGAAACACATCGATTAGCTTCAAATTCGTGCGAGACAAATGATTTAGCTTCAAATCCATGCGAAACACATGATTGAACTGCAAATCAATGCGATGTAGAAGGTTTAGCTTCGAATCCATGCGAAAAAAATGATGTAGCTTCAAACACTCGGGATATAAGTGATATAGCTTCACATGCAGACGAAACAAACGTGTTAGCTTCAAATCCATGCGACACAAATGATTTAGCATGAGATACTTGCGATATAAGTGATATAGCTTCAAATGAAAGGGAAACAAACGATTTAGCTTCAAGTCCATGCGAAACACAAGTTTTAGTTGCACATCAATCCGATGTAGAAGGTTTAGCTTCAAATCCATGCGAAACACATCATTTAGCTGCAAATCAATACGATGTAGAAGGTTTAGCTTCAAATCCATGCGAATCAAATGGTTTAGCTTCAACTACATGTGATATACATGATTTCGCTTCAACTGCATGCCAAACAAACGAGTTAGCTTCAAATCCTTACGAAACACATGATTTAGCTTCAAATAAATGCGAAGTAGAAGGCTTAGCTTTAAATCAATGAGGAACAAATGATTCAGCTCCAGATACTTGCGATATACGAGATATAGGTTCAAATTCAGACGGAACAAACGAGCTAGCTTCAAATCTATGCGATGTAGAATGTTTAGCTTCAAATCCATGCGAAACCAATGATTTAGCTTCAGATACTTGCGATATAAGTGATATAGCTTCAAATGCAGGCGAAACCATCGACTTAGCATCAAATCCATGCGAAACACATGATTTAGCTGCAAATCAATGCGATGTAGAAGGTTTTGCTTCAAATCCATGCGAAACAAATGGTTTAGCTTCTGATACTTGTGATATATATGATTTAGCATCAACTGCATGCGAAACAAGCGAGTTAGCTTCAAATCCAAGCGAAACACATGATTTAGCTTCAGGTCAATTCGATGTAGAAGGTTTAGCTTCAAATCCATGCGAATCATATGGTTTAGCTTCAACTACATGTGATATACATGATTTCGCTTCAACTGCATGCACAAAAAATGAGTTAGCTTCAAATACTTGTGATATACATGATTTAGATTCAACTGCATGCGAAACAAACGAGTTAGCTTCAAATCCTTACGAAACACATGATTTAGCTTCAAATCAATGCGAAGTAGAAGGATTAGCTTCAAAACCAAGCGGTACAAATGATTTAGCTTCAGATACTTGCGATACAAGTGATATAGGTTCAAATGCAGACGAAACAAACGAGATAGCTTCAAATCCATGCGAAACAAATGATTTAGCTTCAAATCAATGCGGTATAGAAGGTTTTGCTTCAAATCAATGCGATGTAGAAGGTTTAGCTTCAAATCAATGCGATGTAGAAGGTTTAGATTCAAATCAATGCGATGTAGAATGTTTAGATTCAAATCCATGCGAAATCAATGATTTAGCTTCAGATACTTGCGATATAAGTGATATAGCTTCAAATGCAGACGAAACAACCGAGTTAGCTTCAAAATCCATGCGAAACACATGATTTAGCTACAAATAAATGCGATGTAGAAGGTTTAGCTTCAAATCCATGCGAAACAAATGATTAAGCATGATATACTTGCGATATAATTGATATAGCTTCAAATGCAGACGAAACAAACGAGTTAGCATCAAGTCCATGCGATACACATGATTTAGCCACAAATCAATTCGGTTTAGAAGGTTTAGATTCAAATCTAGGCGAAAAACATGATTTAGCTGCAAATCAATGCGATGTAGAAGGTTTAGCTTCAAATCCATGCGAACCAAATGATTTTTCTTCAAATACATACGATACAAGTGATATAGCTTCAAATGCAGGCGAAACAAACGAGATAGCTTCAAAGCCAAGTGAATCACATGATTTAGCGTCAAATAAATGCGAAGTAGAAGTCTTAGGTTCAAATCCATGCGGAACAAATGATTTAGCTTCGAATACTTGCAATATAAGTGATATAGATTCAACTGCAGGCGAAGTAAACGAGTTAGCTTCAAATCCATGCGATACAAATTATTTTTTTCAAATACTTGCGATACAAGTGATATAGCTACAAATGCAGGCGAAACAAATTACCTTCAAATCCATGTAAAATATATGATATAGTTTAAAATACATGCGAAACACATCGATTAGCTTCAAATTCGTGCGAGACAAATGATTTAGCATGAGATACTTGCGATATAAGTGATATAGCTTCAAATGAAAGGGAAACAAACGATTCAGCTTCAAATCCATGCGAAACACATCATTTAGCTGCAAATCAATGCTATGTAGAAGGTTGAGCTTCAAATCCATGCGACACAAATTGTTTAGCTTCAGATACGTGCGATAAACATGATTTAGCTTCAACTGCATGCGAAACAAACGAGTTAGCTTCAAATCCATGCGAAACACATGACTTAGCTCCGAGTCAGTGCGAAGTGGACGGCTTCGCTTCAAATACATGCGAAACAAATGATTTAGGTTCAGATACTTGCGATATAAATGATGTAGCTTCAAATGCAGACGTAACAAACGAGTTAGCTTCATATCCAAGCGAAACACATGATTTAGCTTAAAATCAATACGATGTAGAAGGTTTAGCTTCAAATCCATGCGACACGAATGATTTTGCTTCAATTCTTGCGATATAATTGATGTAGCTTCAAATACAGTCGAAACAAACGAGATAGCTTCACATCCATGCGAAACAAATGATTTTTCTTAAAATGCTTGCGATACAAGTGATAAAGCTTCAAATGCAGGCGATACTAACGATTTAGCTTCAAATCCATGCAAAACAAATGATTTAGCTGCAAATCAATTCGATGTAGAAGGTTTAGCTTCAAATACATGCGAAACAAATGATTTAGGTTCAGATACTTGCGATATAAATGATGTAGCTTCAAATGCAGACGAAACAAAAGAGTTAGCATCATATCCAAGCGAAACACATGATTTAGCTTCAAATCAATACAATGTAGAAGGTTTAGCTTCAAATCCATGCAACACGAATGATTTTGCTTCAAATACTTGCGATATAAGTGATATAGCATCAAATGCAGGCGAAACAAACGAGTTAGCTTCAAATCCAAGCGAATCACATGATTTAGCTTCAAATCAATGCGATATAGAAGGTTTAGCTTCAAATCCTAGCGACACAAGTGATTTAGCTTCAAATAATTGCGATATAAGTGATATAGCTTCAAATGCAGACGAATCAAACGACTTAGCTTCATATCCATGCGAAATACATGATTTAGCAGCAAATCAATGCGATGTAGAAGGTTTAGCTTTAAATCCATGCGTAACAAATGGTATAGCTACAAATACTTGTTATATACGTTATATAGATTCAACTGCATGCGTAACAAACGAATTAGCTTCAAATCCAAGCGAAACACATGATTTAGCAGCAAATCAATGCGATGTAGAATGTTTAGCTTCAAATCCATGCGAAACCATGATTTAGATTCGGATACTTGCGATATAAGTGGGGCATAGCTTCAAATGCAGAAGAAACAAACGAGTTAGCTCCAAATCCAAGCGAATCACATGATTTATCTTCAAATCAATGCGATTTAGAAGGTTTAGCTTCAAATAACATGCGATACAAAAGATTGAGCTTCAAACACTTGAGATATAGGTGATATAGCTTCAACTGCATACGCAACAAACGAGTTAGCTTCAAAACCAAGCGAAACTCATGATTTAGCTTCATATCAATGCGGTGTAGAAGGTTTAGCTTCAAATCCATACGAAACAAATGATTTAGCTTCAAACACTTCGGATATATGTGATATAGCTTCAAATTCAGACGAAGCAATCGAGTTAGCTTCAAAATCCATGCGAAATACATGATTTAGCTGCAAGTCAATGCGATGTAGATGGTTTAGCTTCAAATCCATGCGAAACAAATGAGTTAGCATCAGATTCTTGCGATATAAGTGATGTAGCTTCAAATGCATACGCAACAAACGAGTTAGCTTCAAATCCGAGCAAAACACATGATTAAATTTCAAATCAATGCGATGTAGATGGTTTAGCTTCAAATCCATGCGACACAAATGATTTAGCTTCAAACACTTGGGATATAAGCGGTATAGCTTCAAATGCAGACAAAGCAATCGAGTTACCTTCAAAATCCATGCGATACACATGATTTAGCAGCAAATCAATGCGATGTAGAAGGTTTAGCTTCAAATCCATGCGAAACACATGATTTATCAGCAAATCAATGCGATGTAGAAGGTTTAGCTTCAAATGCATGCGAAACACATGATGTAGCAGCAAATCAATGCGATGTAGACGGTTTAGCTTTAAATCCATGCGTAACAAATGGTTTAGCTACAAATACTTGTGATATACGTTATTTAGATTCAACTTCATGCGTCACAAACGAATTAGCTTCAAATCCAAGCGAAACACATGATTTAGCTTCATATCAATGCGGTGTAGAAGGTTTCGCTTCAAATCCATGAGAAACAAATGGTTTAGCTTCAAACACTTAGTATATAAGTGATATAGCTTCAAATGCAGACGAAACAAACGAGTTAGCATCAAATCCATGCGAAACACATGATTTATCAGCAAATCAATGCGATGTAGAAGGTTTAGCTTTAAATCCATGCGAAACCAATGATTAAGCTTCAGGTACTTGCGATATAAGTGGCATAGTTTCAAATGCAGACGAAACAAACCAGTTAGATTCAATTTCATGCGAAACACATGATTTAGCAGCAAATCAATGCGATGTAGAAGGTTTAGATTTAAATCCATGCGAAACAAATGGTTTAGCTACAAATACTTGTGATATACGTTATTTAGATTCAACTGCATGCGTAACAAACGAATTAGCTTCAAATCCAAGCGAAACACATGATTTAGCAGCAAATCAATGCGATATAGAAGGTTTAGCTTCAAATCCATGCGGAACAAATGATTAAGCTTCAAATCAATGCGATGTAGAAGGTTTAGCTACAAATCCATGCGAAACCAATGATTTAGATTCGGATACTTGCGATATAAGTGACATAGTTTCAAATGCAGACGAAAGAAACGAGTTAGATTCAATTCCATGCGAAACACATGATTTAGCAGCAAATCAATGCGATGTAGAAGGTTTAGCTTTAAATCCATGCGAAACAAATGGTTTAGCTACAAATACTTGTGATATACGTTATTTAGATTCAACTGCATGCGTAACAAACGAATTAGCTTCAAATCCAAGCGAAACACATGATTTAGCAGCAAATCAATGCGATGTAGAAGGTTTAGCTACAAATCCATGCGAAACCAATGATTTAGCTTCAGATACTTGCGATATAAGTGACATAGTTTCAAATGCAGACGAAACAAACGAGTTAGCTTAAAATCCATGCGAAACACATGATTTAGCAGCAAATCAATGCAATGTAGAAGGTTTAGCTTCAAATCCTTGCGAAACCAATGATTTAGCTTCAGATACTTGCGATATAAGTGACATAGATTCAAATGCAGACGAAACAAACGAGTTAGCTTAAAATCCATGCGAAACACATGATTTAGCTGCAAATCAATGCGATGTAGAAGGTTTAGCTTCAAATCCATGCGAAACCAATGATTTAGCTTCAGATACTTGCAATATAATTGACACAGCTATATATGCAGTCGAAACAAACGAATTAGCTTCAAATCCATGCGAAACACATGATTTAGCAGCAAATCAATGCGATGTAGAAGGTTTAGCTTTAAATCCATGCGAAACCAATGATTTAGCTTCAGATACTTGCGATATAAGTTGCATAGCTTCAAATTCAGACGAAACAAACCAGTTAGCTTCGATTCCATGCGAAACACATGATTTTGCAGCAAATCAATGCAATGTAGAAGGTTTAGCTTTATATCCATGCGAAACCAATGATTAAGCTTCAGATACTTGCGATATAAGTGACATAGCTTTATATGCAGACGAAACAAACGAATTAGCTTCAAATCCATGCGAAAAACATGATTTAGCAGCAAATCAAAGCGATGTAGAAGGTTTAGCTTCAAATCCATGCGAAACAAATGATTTTTCTTCAAATACTTACGATACAAGTGATATAGCTTCAAATGCAGACGAAACAAACGAGTTAGCTTCATATCCAAGCGAAACACATGATTTAGCTTCAAATCAATGCGATATAGAAGGTTTAGCTTCCAATCCATGCGGAACAAATGATTTAGCTTCAAATCAGTGCGATGTAGAAGGTTTAGCTACAAATCCATGCGAAACCAATGATTTAGCTTCAGATACTTGCGATATAAGTGGCACAGATTCAAAAGCGGACGAAACAAAGCAGTTAGCTTCAATTGCATGCGAAACACACGATTTACCTTCATATCAATGCGGTGTAGAAGGTTTAGCTTCAAATCCATGCGAAACAAATGATTTAGCTTCAAACACTTGCGATATAAGTGACATAGCTTCAAATGCAGAAGAAACAAACGAGTTAGCTTCAAATCCATGCGAAACACATGATTTATCAGCAAATCAATGCGATGTAGACGGTTTAGCTTTAAATCCATGCGTAACAAATGGTTTAGCTACAAATACTTGTGATATACGTTATTTAGATTCAACTTCATGCGTAACAAACGAATTAGCTTCAAATCCAAGCGAAACACATGATTTAGCAGTAAATCAATGCGATGTAGAACGTTTAGCTTCAAATCCATGCGAAACCAATGATTTAGCTTCAGGTACTTGCGATATAAGTAACATAATTTCAAATGTAGACGAAACAAACGAGTTAGCTTAAAATCCATGCGAAACACATGATTTAGCTCCAAATCAATGCGATGTAGAAGGTTTAGCTTCAAATCCATGCGAAACCAATGATTTAGCTTCAAACACTTGCGATATAAGTGACATAGCTTCAAATGCAGAAGAAACAAACGAGTTAGCTTCAAATCCATGCGAAACACATGATTTATCAGCAAATCAATGCGATGTAGAAGGTTTAGCTTCAAATGCATGCGAAACACATGATTTAGCAGCAAATCAATGCGATGTAGACGGTTTAGCTTTAAATCCATGCGAAACAAATAGTTTAGCTACAAATACTTGTGATATACGTTATTTAGATTCAACTGCATGCGCAACAAACGAATTAGCTTCAAATCCATGCGAAACACATGACTTAGCAGCAAATCAATGCGATGCAGAAGGTTTAGCTTTAAATCCATGCGAAACCAATGATTTAGCTTCGGATACTTGCGATATAAGTGGCATAGCTTCAAATGCAGAAGAAACAAACGAGTTAGCACCAAATCCAAGCGAATCACATGATTTAGCATCAAATCAATGCGATACAAAAGATTGAGCATCAAACACTTGGGATATAGGTGATATAGCTTCAACTGCATACGCAACAAACGAGTTAGCTTCAAAACCAAGCGAAACACACGATTTACCTTCATATCAATGCGGTGTAGAAGGTTTAGCTTCAAATCCACGCGAAACGAATGATTTAGCTTCAAACACTTGCGATATAAGTGACATAGCTTCAAATGCAGAAGAAACAAACGAGTTAGCTTCAAATCCATGCGAAACACATGATTTATCAGCAAATCAATGCGATGTAGAAGGTTTAGCTTCAAATGCATGCGAAACACATGATTTAGCAGCAAATCAATGCGATGTAGACGGTTTAGCTTTAAATCCATGCGTAACAAATGGTTTAGCTACAAATACTTGTGATATACGTTATTTAGAATCAACTTCATGCGTCACAAACGAATTAGCTTCAAATCCAAGCGAAACACATGATTTAGCTTCATATCAATGCGGTGTAGAAGGTTTCGCTTCAAATCCATGAGAAACAAATGGTTTAGCTTCAAACACTTAGTATATAAGTGATATAGCTTCAAATGCAGACGAAACAAACGAGTTAGCATCAAATCCATGCGAAACACATGATTTATCAGCAAATCAATGCGATGTAGAAGGTTTAGCTTTAAATCCATGCGAAACCAATGATTAAGCTTCAGGTACTTGCGATATAAGTGGCATAGTTTCAAATGCAGACGAAACAAACCAGTTAGATTCAATTTCATGCGAAACACATGATTTAGCAGCAAATCAATGCGATGTAGAAGGTTTAGATTTAAATCCATGCGAAACAAATGGTTTAGCTACAAATACTTGTGATATACGTTATTTAGATTCAACTGCATGCGTAACAAACGAATTAGCTTCAAATCCAAGCGAAACACATGATTTAGCAGCAAATCAATGCGATATAGAAGGTTTAGCTTCAAATCCATGCGGAACAAATGATTAAGCTTCAAATCAATGCGATGTAGAAGGTTTAGCTACAAATCCATGCGAAACCAATGATTTAGCTTCGGATACTTGCGATATAAGTGACATAGTTTCAAATGCAGACGAAAGAAACGAGTTAGATTCAATTCCATGCGAAACACATGATTTAGCAGCAAATCAATGCGATGTAGAAGGTTTAGCTTTAAATCCATGCGAAACAAATGGTTTAGCTACAAATACTTGTGATATACGTTATTTAGATTCAACTGCATGCGTAACAAACGAATTAGCTTCAAATCCAAGCGAAACACATGATTTAGCAGCAAATCAATGCGATGTAGAAGGTTTAGCTACAAATCCATGCGAAACCAATGATTTAGCTTCAGATACTTGCGATATAAGTGACATAGTTTCAAATGCAGACGAAACAAACGTGTTAGCTTAAAATCCATGCGAAACACATGATTTAGCAGCAAATCAATGCGATGTATAAGGTTTAGCTTCAAATCCTTGCGAAACCAATGATTTAGCTTCAGATACTTGCGATATAAGTGACATAGATTCAAATGCAGACGAAACAAACGAGTTAGCTTAAAATCCATGCGAAACACAAGATTTAGCTGCAAATCAATGCGATGTAGAAGGTTTAGCTTCAAATCCATGCGAAACCAATGATTTAGCTTCAGATACTTGCAATATAATTGACACAGCTATATATGCAGACGAAACAAACGAATTAGCTTCAAATCCATGCGATACACATGATTTAGCAGCAAATCAATGCGATGTAGAAGGGTTAGCTTTAAATCCATGCGAAACCAATGATTTAGCTTCAGATACTTGCGATATAAGTTGCATAGCTTCAAATTCAGACGAAACAAACCAGTTAGCTTCGATTCCATGCGAAACACATGATTTTGCAGCAAATCAATGCGATGTAGAAGGTTTAGCTTTATATCCATGCGAAACCAATGATTAAGCTTCAGATACTTGCGATATAAGTGACATAGCTTTATATGCAGACGAAACAAACGAATTAGCTTCAAATCCATGCGAAAAACATGATTTAGCAGCAAATCAAAGCGATGTAGAAGGTTTAGCTTCAAATCCAAGCGAAACAAATGATTTTTCTTCAAATACTTACGATACAAGTGATATAGCTTCAAATGCAGACGAAACAAACGAGTTAGCTTCAAATCCATGCGAAACACATGATTTATCAGCAAATCAATGCGATGCAGACGGTTTAGCTTCAAATGCATGCGAAACACATGATTTAGCAGCAAATCAATGCGATGTAGACGGTTTAGCTTTAAATCCATGCGTAACAAATGGTTTAGCTACAAATACTTGTGATATACGTTATTTAGATTCAACTTCATGCGTAACAAACGAATTAGCTTCAAATCCAAGCGAAACACATGATTTAGCAGCAAATCAATGCGATGTAGAACGTTTAGCTTCAAATCCATGCGAATCCAATGATTTAGCTTCAGGTACTTGCGATATAAGTAACATAATTTCAAATGTAGACGAAACAAACGAGTTAGCTTAAAATCCATGCGAAACACATGATTTAGCTCCAAATCAATGCGATGTAGAAGGTTTAGCTTCAAATCCATGCGAAACCAATGATTTAACTTCAGATACTTGCGATATAAGTGGCACAGATTCAAATGCGGACGAAACAAAGCAGTTAGCTTCAATTGCATGCGAAACACATGATTTAGCAGCAAATCAATGCGATGTAGAAGGTTTAGCTTTAAATCCATGCGAAACAAATAGTTTAGCTACAAATACTTGTGATATACGTTATTTAGATTCAACTGCATGCGCAACAAACGAATTAGCTTCAAATCCATGCGAAACACATGACTTAGCAGCAAATCAATGCGATGAAGAAGGTTTAGCTTTAAATCCATGCGAAACCAATGATTTAGCTTCGGATACTTGCGATATAAGTGACATAGCTTCAAATGCAGAAGAAACAAACGAGTTAGCACCAAATCCAAGCGAATCACATGATTTAGCATCAAATCAATGCGATACAAAAGATTGAGCATCAAACACTTGGGATATAGGTGATATAGCTTCAACTGCATACGCAACAAACGAGTTAGGTTCAAAACCAAGCGAAACACACGATTTACCTTCATATCAATGCGGTGTAGAAGGTTTAGCTTCAAATCCATGCGAAACAATTGATTTAGCTTCAAACACTTGCGATATAAGTGACATAGCTTCAAATGCAGAAGAAACAAACGAGTTAGATTCAAATCCATGCGAAACACATGATTTATCAGCAAATGAATGCGATGTAGAAGGTTTAGCTTCAAATGCATGCGAAACACATGATTTAGCAGCAAATCAATGCGATGTAGACGGTTTAGCTTTAAATCCATGCGTAACAAATGGTTTAGCTACAAATACTTGTGATATACGTTATTTAGATTCAACTGCATGCGTAACAAACGAATTAGCTTCAAATCCAAGCGAAACACATGATTTAGCAGCAAATCAATGCGATGAAGAACGTTTAGCTTCAAATCCATGCGAAACCAATGATTTAGCTTCAGGTACTTGCGATATAAGTAACATAATTTCAAATGTAGACGAAACAAACGAGTTAGCTTAAAATCCATGCGAAACACATGATTTAGCAGCAAATCAATGCGATGTAGAAGGTTTAGATTTAAATCCATGCGAAACAAATAGTTTAGCTACAAATACTTGTGATATACGTTATTTAGATTCAACTGCATGCGCAACAAACGAATTAGCTTCAAATCCATGCGAAACACATGACTTAGCAGCAAATCAATGCGATGAAGAAGGTTTAGCTTTAAATCCATGCGAAACCAATGATTTAGCTTCGGATACTTGCGATATAAGTGACATAGCTTCAAATGCAGAAGAAACAAACGAGTTAGCACCAAATCCAAGCGAATCACATGATTTAGCATCAAATCAATGCGATACAAAAGATTGAGCATCAAACACTTGGGATATAGGTGATATAGCTTCAACTGCATACGCAACAAACGAGTTAGCTTCAAAACCAAGCGAAACACACGATTTACCTTCATATCAATGCGGTGTAGAAGGTTTAGCTTCAAATCCATGCGAAACAATTGATTTAGCTTCAAACACTTGCGATATAAGTGACATAGCTTCAAATGCAGAAGAAACAAACGAGTTAGATTCAAATCCATGCGAAACACATGATTTATCAGCAAATCAATGCGATGTAGAAGGTTTAGCTTCAAATGCATGCGAAACACATGATTTAGCAGCAAATCAATGCGATGTAGACGGTTTAGCTTTAAATCCATGCGTAACAAATGGTTTAGCTACAAATACTTGTGATATACGTTATTTAGATTCAACTGCATGCGCAACAAACGAATTAGCTTCAAATCCATGCGAAACACATGACTTAGCAGCAAATCAATGCGATGAAGAAGGTTTAGCTTTAAATCCATGCGAAACCAATGATTTAGCTTCGGATACTTGCGATATAAGTGGCATAGCTTCAAATGCAGAAGAAACAAACGAGTTAGCACCAAATCCAAGCGAATCACATGATTTAGCATCAAATCAATGCGATACAAAAGATTGAGCATCAAACACTTGGGATATAGGTGATATAGCTTCAACTGCATACGCAACAAACGAGTTAGCTTCAAAACCAAGCGAAACACACGATTTACCTTCATATCAATGCGGTGTAGAAGGTTTAGCTTCAAATCCATGCGAAACGAATGATTTAGCTTCAAACACTTGCGATATAAGTGACATAGCTTCAAATGCAGAAGAAACAAACGAGTTAGCTTCAAATCCATGCGAAACACATGATTTATCAGCAAATCAATGCGATGTAGAAGGTTTAGCTTCAAATGCATGCGAAACACATGATTTAGCAGCAAATCAATGCGATGTAGACGGTTTAGCTTTAAATCCATGCGTAACAAATGGTTTAGCTACAAATACTTGTGATATACGTTATTTAGATTCAACTTCATGCGTCACAAACGAATTAGCTTCAAATCCAAGCGAAACACATGATTTAGCTTCATATCAATGCGGTGTAGAAGGTTTCGCTTCAAATCCATGAGAAACAAATGGTTTAGCTTCAAACACTTAGTATATAAGTGATATAGCTTCAAATGCAGACGAAACAAACGAGTTAGCATCAAATCCATGCGAAACACATGATTTATCAGCAAATCAATGCGATGTAGAAGGTTTAGCTTTAAATCCATGCGAAACCAATGATTAAGCTTCAGGTACTTGCGATATAAGTGGCATAGTTTCAAATGCAGACGAAACAAACCAGTTAGATTCAATTTCATGCGAAACACATGATTTAGCAGCAAATCAATGCGATGTAGAAGGTTTAGATTTAAATCCATGCGAAACAAATGGTTTAGCTACAAATACTTGTGATATACGTTATTTAGATTCAACTGCATGCGTAACAAACGAATTAGCTTCAAATCCAAGCGAAACACATGATTTAGCAGCAAATCAATGCGATATAGAAGGTTTAGCTTCAAATCCATGCGGAACAAATGATTAAGCTTCAAATCAATGCGATGTAGAAGGTTTAGCTACAAATCCATGCGAAACCAATGATTTAGCTTCGGATACTTGCGATATAAGTGACATAGTTTCAAATGCAGACGAAAGAAACGAGTTAGATTCAATTCCATGCGAAACACATGATTTAGCAGCAAATCAATGCGATGTAGAAGGTTTAGCTTTAAATCCATGCGAAACAAATGGTTTAGCTACAAATACTTGTGATATACGTTATTTAGATTCAACTGCATGCGTAACAAACGAATTAGCTTCAAATCCAAGCGAAACACATGATTTAGCAGCAAATCAATGCGATGTAGAAGGTTTAGCTACAAATCCATGCGAAACCAATGATTTAGCTTCAGATACTTGCGATATAAGTGACATAGTTTCAAATGCAGACGAAACAAACGAGTTAGCTTAAAATCCATGCGAAACACATGATTTAGCAGCAAATCAATGCGATGTAAAAGGTTTAGCTTCAAATCCTTGCGAAACCAATGATTTAGCTTCAGATACTTGCGATATAAGTGACATAGATTCAAATGCAGACGAAACAAACGAGTTAGCTTAAAATCCATGCGAAACACATGATTTAGCTGCAAATCAATGCGATGTAGAAGGTTTAGCTTCAAATCCATGCGAAACCAATGATTTAGCTTCAGATACTTGCAATATAATTGACACAGCTATATATGCAGACGAAACAAACGAATTAGCTTCAAATCCATGCGATACACACGATTTAGCAGCAAATCAATGCGATGTAGAAGGTTTAGCTTTAAATCCATGCGAAACCAATGATTTAGCTTCAGATACTTGCGATATAAGTGACATAGCTTTATATGCAGACGAAACAAACGAATTAGCTTCAAATCCATGCGAAAAACATGATTTAGCAGCAAATCAAAGCGATGTAGAAGGTTTAGCTTCAAATCCATGCGAAACAAATGATTTTTCTTCAAATACTTACGATACAAGTGATATAGCTTCAAATGCAGACGAAACAAACGAGTTAGCTTCATATCCAAGCGAAACACATGATTTAGCTTCAAATCAATGCGCTATAGAAGGTTTAGCTTCCAATCCATGCGGAACAAATGATTTAGCTTCAAATCAGTGCGATGTAGAAGGTTTAGCTACAAATCCATGCGAAACCAATGATTTAGCTTCAGATACTTGCGATATAAGTGGCACAGATTCAAATGCGGACGAAACAAAGCAGTTAGCTTCAATTGCATGCGAAACACACGATTTACCTTCATATCAATGCGGTGTAGAAGCTTTAGCTTCAAATACATGCGAAACAAATGATTTAGCTTCAAACACTTGCGATATAAGTGACATAGCTTCAAATGCAGAAGAAACAAACGAGTTAGCTTCAAATCCATGCGAAACACATGATTTATCAGCAAATCAATGCGATGCAGACGGTTTAGCTTCAAATGCATGCGAAACACATGATTTAGCAGCAAATCAATGCGATGTAGACGGTTTAGCTTTAAATCCATGCGTAACAAATGGTTTAGCTACAAATACTTGTGATATACGTTATTTAGATTCAACTTCATGCGTAACAAACGAATTAGCTTCAAATCCAAGCGAAACACATGATTTAGCAGCAAATCAATGCGATGTAGAACGTTTAGCTTCAAATCCATGCGAAACCAATGATTTAGCTTCAGGTACTTGCGATATAAGTAACATAATTTCAAATGTAGACGAAACAAACGAGTTAGCTTAAAATCCATGCGAAACACATGATTTAGCTCCAAATCAATGCGATGTAGAAGGTTTAGCTTCAAATCCATGCGAAACCAATGATTTAACTTCAGATACTTGCGATATAAGTGGCACAGATTCAAATGCGGACGAAACAAAGCAGTTAGCTTCAATTGCATGCGAAACACATGATGTAGCAGCAAATCAATGCGATGTAGAAGGTTTAGCTTTAAATCCATGCGTAACAAATGGTTTAGCTACAAATACTTGTGATATACGTTATTTAGATTCAACTGCATGCGCAACAAACGAATTAGCTTCAAATCCATGCGAAACACATGACTTAGCAGCAAATCAATGCGATGAAGAAGGTTTAGCTTTAAATCCATGCGAAACCAATGATTTAGCTTCGGATACTTGCGATATAAGTGGCATAGCTTCAAATGCAGAAGAAACAAACGAGTTAGCACCAAATCCAAGCGAATCACATGATTTAGCATCAAATCAATGCGATACAAAAGATTGAGCATCAAACACTTGGGATATAGGTGATATAGCTTCAACTGCATACGCAACAAACGAGTTAGCTTCAAAACCAAGCGAAACACACGATTTACCTTCATATCAATGCGGTGTAGAAGGTTTAGCTTCAAATCCATGCGAAACGAATGATTTAGCTTCAAACACTTGCGATATAAGTGACATAGCTTCAAATGCAGAAGAAACAAACGAGTTAGCTTCAAATCCATGCGAAACACATGATTTATCAGCAAATCAATGCGATGTAGAAGGTTTAGCTTCAAATGCATGCGAAACACATGATTTAGCAGCAAATCAATGCGATGTAGACGGTTTAGCTTTAAATCCATGCGTAACAAATGGTTTAGCTACAAATACTTGTGATATACGTTATTTAGATTCAACTTCATGCGTCACAAACGAATTAGCTTCAAATCCAAGCGAAACACATGATTTAGCTTCATATCAATGCGGTGTAGAAGGTTTCGCTTCAAATCCATGAGAAACAAATGGTTTAGCTTCAAACACTTAGTATATAAGTGATATAGCTTCAAATGCAGACGAAACAAACGAGTTAGCATCAAATCCATGCGAAACACATGATTTATCAGCAAATCAATGCGATGTAGAAGGTTTAGCTTTAAATCCATGCGAAACCAATGATTAAGCTTCAGGTACTTGCGATATAAGTGGCATAGTTTCAAATGCAGACGAAACAAACCAGTTAGATTCAATTTCATGCGAAACACATGATTTAGCAGCAAATCAATGCGATGTAGAAGGTTTAGATTTAAATCCATGCGAAACAAATGGTTTAGCTACAAATACTTGTGATATACGTTATTTAGATTCAACTGCATGCGTAACAAACGAATTAGCTTCAAATCCAAGCGAAACACATGATTTAGCAGCAAATCAATGCGATATAGAAGGTTTAGCTTCAAATCCATGCGGAACAAATGATTAAGCTTCAAATCAATGCGATGTAGAAGGTTTAGCTACAAATCCATGCGAAACCAATGATTTAGCTTCGGATACTTGCGATATAAGTGACATAGTTTCAAATGCAGACGAAAGAAACGAGTTAGATTCAATTCCATGCGAAACACATGATTTAGCAGCAAATCAATGCGATGTAGAAGGTTTAGCTTTAAATCCATGCGAAACAAATGGTTTAGCTACAAATACTTGTGATATACGTTATTTAGATTCAACTGCATGCGTAACAAACGAATTAGCTTCAAATCCAAGCGAAACACATGATTTAGCAGCAAATCAATGCGATGTAGAAGGTTTAGCTACAAATCCATGCGAAACCAATGATTTAGCTTCAGATACTTGCGATATAAGTGACATAGTTTCAAATGCAGACGAAACAAACGTGTTAGCTTAAAATCCATGCGAAACACATGATTTAGCAGCAAATCAATGCGATGTAAAAGGTTTAGCTTCAAATCCTTGCGAAACCAATGATTTAGCTTCAGATACTTGCGATATAAGTGACATAGATTCAAATGCAGACGAAACAAACGAGTTAGCTTAAAATCCATGCGAAACACATGATTTAGCTGCAAATCAATGCGATGTAGAAGGTTTAGCTTCAAATCCATGCGAAACCAATGATTTAGCTTCAGATACTTGCAATATAATTGACACAGCTATATATGCAGACGAAACAAACGAATTAGCTTCAAATCCATGCGATACACATGATTTAGCAGCAAATCAATGCGATGTAGAAGGGTTAGCTTTAAATCCATGCGAAACCAATGATTTAGCTTCAGATACTTGCGATATAAGTTGCATAGCTTCAAATTCAGACGAAACAAACCAGTTAGCTTCGATTCCATGCGAAACACATGATTTTGCAGCAAATCAATGCGATGTAGAAGGTTTAGCTTTATATCCATGCGAAACCAATGATTAAGCTTCAGATACTTGCGATATAAGTGACATAGCTTTATATGCAGACGAAACAAACGAATTAGCTTCAAATCCATGCGAAAAACATGATTTAGCAGCAAATAAAAGCGATGTAGAAGGTTTAGCTTCAAATCCAAGCGAAACAAATGATTTTTCATCAAATACTTACGATACAAGTGATATAGCTTCAAATGCAGACGAAACAAACGAGTTAGCTTCATATCCAAGCGAAACACATGATTTAGCTTCAAATCAATGCGATATAGAAGGTTTAGCTTCCAATCCATGCGGAGCAAATGATTTAGCTTCAAATCAGTGCGATGTAGAAGGTTTAGCTACAAATCCATGCGAAACCAATGATTTAGCTTCAGATACTTGCGATATATGTGGCACAGATTCAAATGCGGACGAAACAAAGCAGTTAGCTTCAATTGCATGCGAAACACACGATTTACCTTCATATCAATGCGGTGTAGAAGGTTTAGCTTCAAATCCATGCGAAACAAATGATTTAGCTTCAAACACTTGCGATATAAGTGACATAGCTTCAAATGCAGAAGAAACAAACGAGTTAGCTTCAAATCCATGCGAAACACATGATTTATCAGCAAATCAATGCGATGCAGACGGTTTAGCTTCAAATGCATGCGAAACACATGATTTAGCAGCAAATCAATGCGATGTAGACGGTTTAGCTTTAAATCCATGCGTAACAAATGGTTTAGCTACAAATACTTGTGATATACGTTATTTAGATTCAACTTCATGCGTAACAAACGAATTAGCTTCAAATCCAAGCGAAACACATGATTTAGCAGCAAATCAATGCGATGTAGAACGTTTAGCTTCAAATCCATGCGAAACCAATGATTTAGCTTCAGGTACTTGCGATATAAGTAACATAATTTCAAATGAAGACGAAACAAACGAGTTAGCTTAAAATCCATGCGAAACACATGATTTAGCTCCAAATCAATGCGATGTAGAAGGTTTAGCTTCAAATCCATGCGAAACCAATGATTTAACTTCAGATACTTGCGATATAAGTGGCACAGATTCAAATGCGGACGAAACAAAGCAGTTAGCTTCAATTGCATGCGAAACACATGATGTAGCAGCAAATCAATGCGATGTAGAAGGTTTAGCTTTAAATCCATGCGTAACAAATGGTTTAGCTACAAATACTTGTGATATACGTTATTTAGATTCAACTGCATGCGCAACAAACGAATTAGCTTCAAATCCATGCGAAACACATGACTTAGCAGCAAATCAATGCGATGAAGAAGGTTTAGCTTTAAATCCATGCGAAACCAATGATTTAGCTTCGGATACTTGCGATATAAGTGGCATAGCTTCAAATGCAGAAGAAACAAACGAGTTAGCACCAAATCCAAGCGAATCACATGATTTAGCATCAAATCAATGCGATACAAAAGATTGAGCATCAAACACTTGGGATATAGGTGATATAGCTTCAACTGCATACGCAACAAACGAGTTAGCTTCAAAACCAAGCGAAACACACGATTTACCTTCATATCAATGCGGTGTAGAAGGTTTAGCTTCAAATCCATGCGAAACGAATGATTTAGCTTCAAACACTTGCGATATAAGTGACATAGCTTCAAATGCAGAAGAAACAAACGAGTTAGCTTCAAATCCATGCGAAACACATGATTTATCAGCAAATCAATGCGATGTAGAAGGTTTAGCTTCAAATGCATGCGAAACACATGATTTAGCAGCAAATCAATGCGATGTAGACGGTTTAGCTTTAAATCCATGCGTAACAAATGGTTTAGCTACAAATACTTGTGATATACGTTATTTAGATTCAACTTCATGCGTCACAAACGAATTAGCTTCAAATCCAAGCGAAACACATGATTTAGCTTCATATCAATGCGGTGTAGAAGGTTTCGCTTCAAATCCATGAGAAACAAATGGTTTAGCTTCAAACACTTAGTATATAAGTGATATAGCTTCAAATGCAGACGAAACAAACGAGTTAGCATCAAATCCATGCGAAACACATGATTTATCAGCAAATCAATGCGATGTAGAAGGTTTAGCTTTAAATCCATGCGAAACCAATGATTAAGCTTCAGGTACTTGCGATATAAGTGGCATAGTTTCAAATGCAGACGAAACAAACCAGTTAGATTCAATTTCATGCGAAACACATGATTTAGCAGCAAATCAATGCGATGTAGAAGGTTTAGATTTAAATCCATGCGAAACAAATGGTTTAGCTACAAATACTTGTGATATACGTTATTTAGATTCAACTGCATGCGTAACAAACGAATTAGCTTCAAATCCAAGCGAAACACATGATTTAGCAGCAAATCAATGCGATATAGAAGGTTTAGCTTCAAATCCATGCGGAACAAATGATTAAGCTTCAAATCAATGCGATGTAGAAGGTTTAGCTACAAATCCATGCGAAACCAATGATTTAGCTTCGGATACTTGCGATATAAGTGACATAGTTTCAAATGCAGACGAAAGAAACGAGTTAGATTCAATTCCATGCGAAACACATGATTTAGCAGCAAATCAATGCGATGTAGAAGGTTTAGCTTTAAATCCATGCGAAACAAATGGTTTAGCTACAAATACTTGTGATATACGTTATTTAGATTCAACTGCATGCGTAACAAACGAATTAGCTTCAAATCCAAGCGAAACACATGATTTAGCAGCAAATCAATGCGATGTAGAAGGTTTAGCTACAAATCCATGCGAAACCAATGATTTAGCTTCAGATACTTGCGATATAAGTGACATAGTTTCAAATGCAGACGAAACAAACGTGTTAGCTTAAAATCCATGCGAAACACATGATTTAGCAGCAAATCAATGCGATGTAAAAGGTTTAGCTTCAAATCCTTGCGAAACCAATGATTTAGCTTCAGATACTTGCGATATAAGTGACATAGATTCAAATGCAGACGAAACAAACGAGTTAGCTTAAAATCCATGCGAAACACATGATTTAGCTGCAAATCAATGCGATGTAGAAGGTTTAGCTTCAAATCCATGCGAAACCAATGATTTAGCTTCAGATACTTGCAATATAATTGACACAGCTATATATGCAGACGAAACAAACGAATTAGCTTCAAATCCATGCGATACACATGATTTAGCAGCAAATCAATGCGATGTAGAAGGGTTAGCTTTAAATCCATGCGAAACCAATGATTTAGCTTCAGATACTTGCGATATAAGTTGCATAGCTTCAAATTCAGACGAAACAAACCAGTTAGCTTCGATTCCATGCGAAACACATGATTTTGCAGCAAATCAATGCGATGTAGAAGGTTTAGCTTTATATCCATGCGAAACCAATGATTAAGCTTCAGATACTTGCGATATAAGTGACATAGCTTTATATGCAGACGAAACAAACGAATTAGCTTCAAATCCATGCGAAAAACATGATTTAGCAGCAAATAAAAGCGATGTAGAAGGTTTAGCTTCAAATCCAAGCGAAACAAATGATTTTTCATCAAATACTTACGATACAAGTGATATAGCTTCAAATGCAGACGAAACAAACGAGTTAGCTTCATATCCAAGCGAAACACATGATTTAGCTTCAAATCAATGCGATATAGAAGGTTTAGCTTCCAATCCATGCGGAGCAAATGATTTAGCTTCAAATCAGTGCGATGTAGAAGGTTTAGCTACAAATCCATGCGAAACCAATGATTTAGCTTCAGATACTTGCGATATATGTGGCACAGATTCAAATGCGGACGAAACAAAGCAGTTAGCTTCAATTGCATGCGAAACACACGATTTACCTTCATATCAATGCGGTGTAGAAGGTTTAGCTTCAAATCCATGCGAAACAAATGATTTAGCTTCAAACACTTGCGATATAAGTGACATAGCTTCAAATGCAGAAGAAACAAACGAGTTAGCTTCAAATCCATGCGAAACACATGATTTATCAGCAAATCAATGCGATGCAGACGGTTTAGCTTCAAATGCATGCGAAACACATGATTTAGCAGCAAATCAATGCGATGTAGACGGTTTAGCTTTAAATCCATGCGTAACAAATGGTTTAGCTACAAATACTTGTGATATACGTTATTTAGATTCAACTTCATGCGTAACAAACGAATTAGCTTCAAATCCAAGCGAAACACATGATTTAGCAGCAAATCAATGCGATGTAGAACGTTTAGCTTCAAATCCATGCGAAACCAATGATTTAGCTTCAGGTACTTGCGATATAAGTAACATAATTTCAAATGTAGACGAAACAAACGAGTTAGCTTAAAATCCATGCGAAACACATGATTTAGCTCCAAATCAATGCGATGTAGAAGGTTTAGCTTCAAATCCATGCGAAACCAATGATTTAACTTCAGATACTTGCGATATAAGTGGCACAGATTCAAATGCGGACGAAACAAAGCAGTTAGCTTCAATTGCATGCGAAACACATGATTTAGCAGCAAATCAATGCGATGTAGAAGGTTTAGCTTTAAATCCATGCGAAACAAATAGTTTAGCTACAAATACTTGTGATATACGTTATTTAGATTCAACTGCATGCGCAACAAACGAATTAGCTTCAAATCCATGCGAAACACATGACTTAGCAGCAAATCAATGCGATGAAGAAGGTTTAGCTTTAAATCCATGCGAAACCAATGATTTAGCTTCGGATACTTGCGATATAAGTGACATAGCTTCAAATGCAGAAGAAACAAACGAGTTAGCACCAAATCCAAGCGAATCACATGATTTAGCATCAAATCAATGCGATACAAAAGATTGAGCATCAAACACTTGGGATATAGGTGATATAGCTTCAACTGCATACGCAACAAACGAGTTAGCTTCAAAACCAAGCGAAACACACGATTTACCTTCATATCAATGCGGTGTAGAAGGTTTAGCTTCAAATCCATGCGAAACAATTGATTTAGCTTCAAACACTTGCGATATAAGTGACATAGCTTCAAATGCAGAAGAAACAAACGAGTTAGATTCAAATCCATGCGAAACACATGATTTATCAGCAAATCAATGCGATGTAGAAGGTTTAGCTTCAAATGCATGCGAAACACATGATTTAGCAGCAAATCAATGTGATGTAGACGGTTTAGCTTTAAATCCATGCGTAACAAATGGTTTAGCTACAAATACTTGTGATATACGTTATTTAGATTCAACTTCATGCGTCACAAACGAATTAGCTTCAAATCCAAGCGAAACACATGATTTAGCTTCATATCAATGCGGTGTAGAAGGTTTCGCTTCAAATCCATGAGAAACAAATGGTTTAGCTTCAAACACTTAGTATATAAGTGATATAGCTTCAAATGCAGACGAAACAAACGAGTTAGCATCAAATCCATGCGAAACACATGATTTATCAGCAAATCAATGCGATGTAAAAGGTTTAGCTTTAAATCCATGCGAAACCAATGATGAAGCTTCAGGTACTTGCGATATAAGTGGCATAGTTTTCAAATGCAGACGAAACAAACCAGTTAGATTCAATTTCATGCGAAACACATGATTTAGCAGCAAATCAATGCGATGTAGAAGGTTTAGATTTAAATCCATGCGAAACAAATGGTTTATCTACAAATACTTGTGATATACGTTATTTAGATTCAACTGCATGCGTAACAAACGAATTAGCTTCAAATCCAAGCGAAACACATGATTTAGCAGCAAATCAATGCGATATAGAAGGTTTAGCTTCAAATCCATGCGGAACAAATGATTAAGCTTCAAATCAATGCGATGTAGAAGGTTTAGCTACAAATCCATGCGAAACCAATGATTTAGCTTCGGATACTTGCGATATAAGTGACATAGTTTCAAATGCAGACGAAAGAAACGAGTTAGATTCAATTCCATGCGAAACACATGATTTAGCAGCAAATCAATGCGATGTAGAAGGTTTAGCTTTAAATCCATGCGAAACAAATGGTTTAGCTACAAATACTTGTGATATACGTTATTTAGATTCAACTGCATGCGTAACAAACGAATTAGCTTCAAATCCAAGCGAAACACATGATTTAGCAGCAAATCAATGCGATGTAGAAGGTTTAGCTACAAATCCATGCGAAACCAATGATTTAGCTTCAGATACTTGCGATATAAGTGACATAGTTTCAAATGCAGACGAAACAAACGAGTTAGCTTAAAATCCATGCGAAACACATGATTTAGCAGCAAATCAATGCGATGTAAAAGGTTTAGCTTCAAATCCTTGCGAAACCAATGATTTAGCTTCAGATACTTGCGATATAAGTGACATAGATTCAAATGCAGACGAAACAAACGAGTTAGCTTAAAATCCATGCGAAACACATGATTTAGCTGCAAATCAATGCAATGTAGAAGGTTTAGCTTCAAATCCATGCGAAACCAATGATTTAGCTTCAGATACTTGCAATATAATTGACACAGCTATATATGCAGACGAAACAAACGAATTAGCTTCAAATCCATGCGATACACATGATTTAGCAGCAAATCAATGCGATGTAGAAGGTTTAGCTTTAAATCCATGCGAAACCAATGATTTAGCTTCAGATACTTGCGATATAAGTGACATAGCTTTATATGCAGACGAAACAAACGAATTAGCTTCAAATCCATGCGAAAAACATGATTTAGCAGCAAATCAAAGCGATGTAGAAGGTTTAGCTTCAAATCCATGCGAAACAAATGATTTTTCTTCAAATACTTACGATACAAGTGATATAGCTTCAAATGCAGACGAAACAAACGAGTTAGCTTCATATCCAAGCGAAACACATGATTTAGCTTCAAATCAATGCGCTATAGAAGGTTTAGCTTCCAATCCATGCGGAACAAATGATTTAGCTTCAAATCAGTGCGATGTAGAAGGTTTAGCTACAAATCCATGCGAAACCAATGATTTAGCTTCAGATACTTGCGATATAAGTGGCACAGATTCAAATGCGGACGAAACAAACGAGTTAGCTTCATATCCAAGCGAAACACATGATTTAGCTTCAAATCAATGCGATATAGAAGGTTTAGCTTCCAATCCATGCGGAGCAAATGATTTAGCTTCAAATCAGTGCGATGTAGAAGGTTTAGCTACAAATCCATGCGAAACCAATGATTTAGCTTCAGATACTTGCGATATATGTGGCACAGATTCAAATGCGGACGAAACAAAGCAGTTAGCTTCAATTGCATGCGAAACACACGATTTACCTTCATATCAATGCGGTGTAGAAGGTTTAGCTTCAAATCCATGCGAAACAAATGATTTAGCTTCAAACACTTGCGATATAAGTGACATAGCTTCAAATGCAGAAGAAACAAACGAGTTAGCTTCAAATCCATGCGAAACACATGATTTATCAGCAAATCAATGCGATGCAGACGGTTTAGCTTCAAATGCATGCGAAACACATGATTTAGCAGCAAATCAATGCGATGTAGACGGTTTAGCTTTAAATCCATGCGTAACAAATGGTTTAGCTACAAATACTTGTGATATACGTTATTTAGATTCAACTTCATGCGTAACAAACGAATTAGCTTCAAATCCAAGCGAAACACATGATTTAGCAGCAAATCAATGCGATGTAGAACGTTTAGCTTCAAATCCATGCGAAACCAATGATTTAGCTTCAGGTACTTGCGATATAAGTAACATAATTTCAAATGTAGACGAAACAAACGAGTTAGCTTAAAATCCATGCGAAACACATGATTTAGCTCCAAATCAATGCGATGTAGAAGGTTTAGCTTCAAATCCATGCGAAACCAATGATTTAACTTCAGATACTTGCGATATAAGTGGCACAGATTCAAATGCGGACGAAACAAAGCAGTTAGCTTCAATTGCATGCGAAACACATGATTTAGCAGCAAATCAATGCGATGTAGAAGGTTTAGCTTTAAATCCATGCGAAACAAATAGTTTAGCTACAAATACTTGTGATATACGTTATTTAGATTCAACTGCATGCGCAACAAACGAATTAGCTTCAAATCCATGCGAAACACATGACTTAGCAGCAAATCAATGCGATGAAGAAGGTTTAGCTTTAAATCCATGCGAAACCAATGATTTAGCTTCGGATACTTGCGATATAAGTGACATAGCTTCAAATGCAGAAGAAACAAACGAGTTAGCACCAAATCCAAGCGAATCACATGATTTAGCATCAAATCAATGCGATACAAAAGATTGAGCATCAAACACTTGGGATATAGGTGATATAGCTTCAACTGCATACGCAACAAACGAGTTAGCTTCAAAACCAAGCGAAACACACGATTTACCTTCATATCAATGCGGTGTAGAAGGTTTAGCTTCAAATCCATGCGAAACAATTGATTTAGCTTCAAACACTTGCGATATAAGTGACATAGCTTCAAATGCAGAAGAAACAAACGAGTTAGATTCAAATCCATGCGAAACACATGATTTATCAGCAAATCAATGCGATGTAGAAGGTTTAGCTTCAAATGCATGCGAAACACATGATTTAGCAGCAAATCAATGTGATGTAGACGGTTTAGCTTTAAATCCATGCGTAACAAATGGTTTAGCTACAAATACTTGTGATATACGTTATTTAGATTCAACTTCATGCGTCACAAACGAATTAGCTTCAAATCCAAGCGAAACACATGATTTAGCTTCATATCAATGCGGTGTAGAAGGTTTCGCTTCAAATCCATGAGAAACAAATGGTTTAGCTTCAAACACTTAGTATATAAGTGATATAGCTTCAAATGCAGACGAAACAAACGAGTTAGCATCAAATCCATGCGAAACACATGATTTATCAGCAAATCAATGCGATGTAAAAGGTTTAGCTTTAAATCCATGCGAAACCAATGATGAAGCTTCAGGTACTTGCGATATAAGTGGCATAGTTTCAAATGCAGACGAAACAAACCAGTTAGATTCAATTTCATGCGAAACACATGATTTAGCAGCAAATCAATGCGATGTAGAAGGTTTAGATTTAAATCCATGCGAACAAATGGTTTATCTACAAATACTTGTGATATACGTTATTTAGATTCAACTGCATGCGTAACAAACGAATTAGCTTCAAATCCAAGCGAAACACATGATTTAGCAGCAAATCAATGCGATATAGAAGGTTTAGCTTCAAATCCATGCGGAACAAATGATTAAGCTTCAAATCAATGCGATGTAGAAGGTTTAGCTACAAATCCATGCGAAACCAATGATTTAGCTTCGGATACTTGCGATATAAGTGACATAGTTTCAAATGCAGACGAAAGAAACGAGTTAGATTCAATTCCATGCGAAACACATGATTTAGCAGCAAATCAATGCGATGTAGAAGGTTTAGCTTTAAATCCATGCGAAACAAATGGTTTAGCTACAAATACTTGTGATATACGTTATTTAGATTCAACTGCATGCGTAACAAACGAATTAGCTTCAAATCCAAGCGAAACACATGATTTAGCAGCAAATCAATGCGATGTAGAAGGTTTAGCTACAAATCCATGCGAAACCAATGATTTAGCTTCAGATACTTGCGATATAAGTGACATAGTTTCAAATGCAGACGAAACAAACGAGTTAGCTTAAAATCCATGCGAAACACATGATTTAGCAGCAAATCAATGCGATGTAAAAGGTTTAGCTTCAAATCCTTGCGAAACCAATGATTTAGCTTCAGATACTTGCGATATAAGTGACATAGATTCAAATGCAGACGAAACAAACGAGTTAGCTTAAAATCCATGCGAAACACATGATTTAGCTGCAAATCAATGCAATGTAGAAGGTTTAGCTTCAAATCCATGCGAAACCAATGATTTAGCTTCAGATACTTGCAATATAATTGACACAGCTATATATGCAGACGAAACAAACGAATTAGCTTCAAATCCATGCGATACACATGATTTAGCAGCAAATCAATGCGATGTAGAAGGTTTAGCTTTAAATCCATGCGAAACCAATGATTTAGCTTCAGATACTTGCGATATAAGTGACATAGCTTTATATGCAGACGAAACAAACGAATTAGCTTCAAATCCATGCGAAAAACATGATTTAGCAGCAAATCAAAGCGATGTAGAAGGTTTAGCTTCAAATCCATGCGAAACAAATGATTTTTCTTCAAATACTTACGATACAAGTGATATAGCTTCAAATGCAGACGAAACAAACGAGTTAGCTTCATATCCAAGCGAAACACATGATTTAGCTTCAAATCAATGCGCTATAGAAGGTTTAGCTTCCAATCCATGCGGAACAAATGATTTAGCTTCAAATCAGTGCGATGTAGAAGGTTTAGCTACAAATCCATGCGAAACCAATGATTTAGCTTCAGATACTTGCGATATAAGTGGCACAGATTCAAATGCGGACGAAACAAAGCAGTTAGCTTCAATTGCATGCGAAACACACGATTTACCTTCATATCAATGCGGTGTAGAAGCTTTAGCTTCAAATCCATGCGAAACAAATGATTTAGCTTCAAACACTTGCGATATAAGTGACATAGCTTCAAATGCAGAAGAAACAAACGAGTTAGCTTCAAATCCATGCGAAACACATGATTTATCAGCAAATCAATGCGATGCAGACGGTTTAGCTTCAAATGCATGCGAAACACATGATTTAGCAGCAAATCAATGCGATGTAGACGGTTTAGCTTTAAATCCATGCGTAACAAATGGTTTAGCTACAAATACTTGTGATATACGTTATTTAGATTCAACTTCATGCGTAACAAACGAATTAGCTTCAAATCCAAGCGAAACACATGATTTAGCAGCAAATCAATGCGATGTAGAACGTTTAGCTTCAAATCCATGCGAAACCAATGATTTAGCTTCAGGTACTTGCGATATAAGTAACATAATTTCAAATGTAGACGAAACAAACGAGTTAGCTTAAAATCCATGCGAAACACATGATTTAGCTCCAAATCAATGCGATGTAGAAGGTTTAGCTTCAAATCCATGCGAAACCAATGATTTAACTTCAGATACTTGCGATATAAGTGGCACAGATTCAAATGCGGACGAAACAAAGCAGATAGCTTCAATTGCATGCGAAACACATGATGTAGCAGCAAATCAATGCGATACAAAAGATTGAGCATCAAACACTTGGGATATAGGTGATATAGCTTCAACTGCATACGCAACAAACGAGTTAGCTTCAAAACCAAGCGAAACACACGATTTACCTTCATATCAATGCGGTGTAGAAGGTTTAGCTTCAAATCCATGCGAAACGAATGATTTAGCTTCAAACACTTGCGATATAAGTGACATAGCTTCAAATGCAGAAGAAACAAACGAGTTAGCTTCAAATCCATGCGAAACACATGATTTATCAGCAAATCAATGCGATGTAGAAGGTTTAGCTTCAAATGCATGCGAAACACATGATTTAGCAGCAAATCAATGCGATGTAGACGGTTTAGCTTTAAATCCATGCGTAACAAATGGTTTAGCTACAAATACTTGTGATATACGTTATTTAGATTCAACTTCATGCGTCACAAACGAATTAGCTTCAAATCCAAGCGAACACATGATTTAGCTTCATATCAATGCGGTGTAGAAGGTTTCGCTTCAAATCCATGAGAAACAAATGGTTTAGCTTCAAACACTTAGTATATAAGTGATATAGCTTCAAATGCAGACGAAACAAACGAGTTAGCATCAAATCCATGCGAAACACATGATTTATCAGCAAATCAATGCGATGTAGAAGGTTTAGCTTTAAATCCATGCGAAACCAATGATTAAGCTTCAGGTACTTGCGATATAAGTGGCATAGTTTCAAATGCAGACGAAACAAACCAGTTAGATTCAATTTCATGCGAAACACATGATTTAGCAGCAAATCAATGCGATGTAGAAGGTTTAGATTTAAATCCATGCGAAACAAATGGTTTAGCTACAAATACTTGTGATATACGTTATTTAGATTCAACTGCATGCGTAACAAACGAATTAGCTTCAAATCCAAGCGAAACACATGATTTAGCAGCAAATCAATGCGATATAGAAGGTTTAGCTTCAAATCCATGCGGAACAAATGATTAAGCTTCAAATCAATGCGATGTAGAAGGTTTAGCTACAAATCCATGCGAAACCAATGATTTAGCTTCGGATACTTGCGATATAAGTGACATAGTTTCAAATGCAGACGAAAGAAACGAGTTAGATTCAATTCCATGCGAAACACATGATTTAGCAGCAAATCAATGCTATGTAGAAGGTTTAGCTTTAAATCCATGCGAAACAAATGGTTTAGCTACAAATACTTGTGATATACGTTATTTAGATTCAACTGCATGCGTAACAAACGAATTAGCTTCAAATCCAAGCGAAACACATGATTTAGCAGCAAATCAATGCGATGTAGAAGGTTTAGCTACAAATCCATGCGAAACCAATGATTTAGCTTCAGATACTTGCGATATAAGTGACATAGTTTCAAATGCAGACGAAACAAACGAGTTAGCTTAAAATCCATGCGAAACACATGATTTAGCAGCAAATCAATGCGATGTAAAAGGTTTAGCTTCAAATCCTTGCGAAACCAATGATTTAGCTTCAGATACTTGCGATATAAGTGACATAGATTCAAATGCAGACGAAACAAACGAGTTAGCTTAAAATCCATGCGAAACACATGATTTAGCTGCAAATCAATGCGATGTAGAAGGTTTAGCTTCAAATCCATGCGAAACCAATGATTTAGCTTCAGATACTTGCAATATAATTGACACAGCTATATATGCAGACGAAACAAACGAATTAGCTTCAAATCCATGCGATACACATGATTTAGCAGCAAATCAATGCGATGTAGAAGGTTTAGCTTTAAATCCATGCGAAACCAATGATTTAGCTTCAGATACTTGCGATATAAGTTGCATAGCTTCAAATTCAGACGAAACAAACCAGTTAGCTTCGATTCCATGCGAAACACATGATTTTGCAGCAAATCAATGCGATGTAGAAGGTTTAGCTTTATATCCATGCGAAACCAATGATTAAGCTTCAGATACTTGCGATATAAGTGACATAGCTTTATATGCAGACGAAACAAACGAATTAGCTTCAAATCCATGCGAAAAACATGATTTAGCAGCAAATCAAAGCGATGTAGAAGGTTTAGCTTCAAATCCATGCGAAACAAATGATTTTTCTTCAAATACTTACGATACAAGTGATATAGCTTCAAATGCAGACGAAACAAACGAGTTAGCTTCATATCCAAGCGAAACACATGATTTAGCTTCAAATCAATGCGCTATAGAAGGTTTAGCTTCCAATCCATGCGGAACAAATGATTTAGCTTCAAATCAGTGCGATGTAGAAGGTTTAGCTACAAATCCATGCGAAACCAATGATTTAGCTTCAGATACTTGCGATATAAGTGGCACAGATTCAAATACGGACGAAACAAAGCAGTTAGCTTCAATTGCATGCGAAACACACGATTTACCTTCATATCAATGCGGTGTAGAAGCTT
The DNA here is from genome assembly GCF_051020955.1 of Megalopta genalis. Taxonomy (NCBI): domain Eukaryota; kingdom Metazoa; phylum Arthropoda; class Insecta; order Hymenoptera; family Halictidae; genus Megalopta; species Megalopta genalis. The sequence continues at coordinate 115,269 of NW_027476819.1, forward strand.
TAGCTTCAAATCCATGCGAAACAAATGATTTAGCTTCAAACACTTGCGATATAAGTGACATAGCTTCAAATGCAGAAGAAACAAACGAGTTAGCTTCAAATCCATGCGAAACACATGATTTATCAGCAAATCAATGCGATGCAGACGGTTTAGCTTCAAATGCATGCGAAACACATGATTTAGCAGCAAATCAATGCGATGTAGACGGTTTAGCTTTAAATCCATGCGTAACAAATGGTTTAGCTACAAATACTTGTGATATACGTTATTTAGATTCAACTTCATGCGTAACAAACGAATTAGGTTCAAATCCAAGCGAAACACATGATTTAGCAGCAAATCAATGTGATGTAGAAGGTTTAGCTTCAAATCCATGCGAAACCAATGATTTAGCTTCAGGTACTTGCGATATAAGTAACATAATTTCAAATGTAGACGAAACAAACGAGTTAGCTTAAAATCCATGCGAAACACATGATTTAGCTCCAAATCAATGCGATGTAGAAGGTTTAGCTTTAAATCCATGCGTAACAAATGGTTTAGCTACAAATACTTTTGATATACGTTATTTAGATTCAACTTCATGCGTAACAAACGAATTAGCTTCAAATCCAAGCGAAACACATGATTTAGCAGCAAATCAATGTGATGTAGAAGGTTTAGCTTCAAATCCATGCGAAACCAATGATTTAGCTTCAGATACTTGCAACATAATTGACACAGCTATATATGCAGACGAAACAAACGAATTAGCTTCAAATCCATGCGAAACACATGATTTAGCAGCAAATCAATGCGATGCAGACGGTTTAGCTTCAAATGCATGCGAAACACATGATTTAGCAGCAAATCAATGCGATGTAGACGGTTTAGCTTTAAATCCATGCGTAACAAATGGTTTAGCTACAAATACTTGTGATATACGTTATTTAGATTCAACTTCATGCGTAACAAACGAATTAGCTTCAAATCCAAGCGAAACACATGATTTAGCAGCAAATCAATGTGATGTAGAAGGTGTAACTTCAAATCCATGCGAAACCAATGATTTAGCTTCAGATACTTGCAACATAATTGACACAGCTATATATGCAGACGAAACAAACGAATTAGCTTCAAATCCATGCGAAACACATGATTTAGCAGCAAATCAATACGATGTAGAAGGTTTAGCTTCAAATCCATGCGAAACACATGATTTAGCAGCAAATCAATGCGATGTAGAAGGTGTATCTTCAAATCCATGCGTTACCAATGATTTAGCTTCAGATACTTGCGATATGTGTGACATAGCTTTATATGCAGACGAAACAAACGAATTAGCTTCAAATCCATGCGAAACACATGATTTAGCAGCAAATCAATGCGATGTAGAAGGTGTATCTTCAAATCCATGCGAAACCAATGATTTAGCTTCAGATACTTGCGATATGAGTGACATAGCTTTATATGCAGACGGAACAAACGAATTAGCTTCAAATCCATGCGAAACACATGATTTAGCAGCAAATCAGTGCGATGTAGAAGGTTTAGCTTTAAATCCATGGGAAACAAATGGTTTAGCTACAAATACTTGTGATATACGTTATTTAGATTCAACTGCATGCGTAACAAACGAATTAGCTTCAAATCCAAGCGAAACACATGATTTAGCAGCAAATCAATGCGATGTAGAAGGTTTAGCTTCAAATCCATGCGAAACCAATGATTTAGCTTCAGATACTTGCGATATAAGTGACATAGTTTCAAATGCAGACGAAACAAACGAGTTAGCTTAAATCCATGCGAAACACATGATTTAGCAGCAAATCAATGCGATGTAGAAGGTTTAGCTTCAAATCCATGCGAAACACATGATTTAGCAGCAAATCAATGCGATGTAGAAGGTTTAGCTTCAAATCCATGCGAAACAAATGATTTAGCTTCAAACATTTGGGATATAAGTGATATAGCTTAAAATGCAGACGAAGCAATCGAGTTACCTTCAAAATCAATGCGATACACATGATTTAGCAGCAAATCAATTCGATGTAGAAGGTTTAGCTTCAAATCCATGCGAAACACATGATTTAGCAGCAAATCAATGCGATGTAGAAGGTGTATCTTCAAATCCATGCGATACCAATGATTTAGCTTCAGATACTTGCGATATGTGTGACATAGCTTTATATGCAGACGAAACAAACGAATTAGCTTCAAATCCATGCGAAACACATGATTTAGCAGCAAATCAATGCGATGTAGAAGGTGTATCTTCAAATCCGTGCGAGACCAATGATTTAGCTTCAGATACTTGCGATATGAGTGACATAGCTTTATATGCAGACGGAACAAACGAATTAGCTTCAAATCCATGCGAAACACATGATTTAGCAGCAAATCAATGCGATGTAGTAGGTTTAGCTTTAAATCCATGCGAAACAAATGGTTTAGCTACAAATACTTGTGATGTACGTTATTTAGATTCAACTGCATGCATAACAAACGAATTAGCTTCAAATCCAAGCGAAACACATGATTTAGCAGCAAATCAATGCGATGTAGAAGGTTTAGCTTCAAATCCATGCGAAACCAATGATTTAACATCAGATACTTGCGATATAAGTGACATAGTTTCAAATGCAGACGAAACAAACGAATTAGCTTCAAATCCATGCGAAACACATGATTTAGCAGCAAATCAATGCGATGTAGAAGGTGTAGCTTCAAATCCATGCGAAACCAATGATTTAGCTTCAGATACTTGCAATATAAGTGACACAGCTTTATATGCAGACGAAACAAACGAATTATCTTCAAATCCAAGCGAAACACATGATTTAGCAGCAAATCAATGGGATGTAGAAGGTTTAGCTTCAAAACCATGCGAAACCAATGATTTAGCTTCAGATACTTGCGATATAAGTTGCATAGCTTCAAATGCAGACGAAACAAACCAGTTAGCTTCAATTCCATGCGAAACACATGATTTAGCAGCAAATCAATGCGATGTAGAAGGTTTAGCTTCAAATCCATGCGAAACCAGTGATTTAACATCAGATACTTGCGATATATGTGACATAGTTTCAAATGCAGACGAAACAAACGAGTTAGCTTAAATCCATGCGAAACACATGATTTAGCAGCAAATCAATGCGATGTAGAAGGTTTAGCTTCAAATCCATGCGAAGCCAATGATTTAGCTTCAGATACTTGCAATATTAGTGACACAGCTTTATATGCAGACGAAACAAACGAATTAGCTTCAAATCCAAGCGAAACACATGATTTAGCAGCAAATCAATGGGATGTAGAAGGTTTAGCTTCAAAACCATGCGAAACCAATGATTTAGCTTCAGATACTTGCGATATAAGTTGCATAGCTTCAAATGCAGACGAAAAAAACCAGTTAGCTTCAATTCCATGCGAAACACATGATTTAGCAGCAAATCAATGCGATGTAGAAGGTTTAGCTTTAAATCCATGGGAAACAAATGGTTTAGCTACAAATACTTGTGATATACGTTATTTAGATTCAACTGCATGCGTAACAAACGAATTAGCTTCAAATCCAAGCGAAACACATGATTTAGCAGCAAATCAATGCGATGTAGAAGGTTTAGCTTCAAATCCATGCGAGACAAATGATTTAGCTTCAAACATTTGGGATATAAGTGATATAGCATAAAATGCAGACGAAGCAATCGAGTTACCTTCAAAATCAATGCGATACACATGATTTAGCAGCAAATCAATGCGATGTAGAAGGTTTAGCTTCAAATCCATGCGAAACACATGATTTAGCAGCAAATCAATGCGATGTAGAAGGTGTATCTTCAAATCCATGCGATACCAATGATTTAGCTTCAGATACTTGCGATATGTGTGACATAGCTTTATATGCAGTCGAAACAAACGAATTAGCTTCAAATCCATGCGAAACACATGATTTAGCAGCAAATCAATGCGATGTAGAAGGTGTATCTTCAAATCCGTGCGAAACCAATGATTTAGCTTCAGATACTTGCGATATGAGTGACATAGTTTCAAATGCAGACGAAACAAACGAGTTAGCTTAAATCCATGCGAAACACATGATTTAGCAGCAAATCAATGCGATGTAGAAGGTTTAGCTTCAAATCCATGCGAAGCCAATGATTTAGCTTCAGATACTTGCAATATTAGTGACACAGCTTTATATGCAGACGAAACAAACGAGTTAGCTTAAATCCATGTGAAACACATGATTTAGCAGCAAATCAATGCGATGTAGTAGGTTTAGCTTTAAATCCATGCGAAACAAATGGTTTAGCTACAAATACTTGTGATGTACGTTATTTAGATTCAACTGCATGCGTAACAAACGAATTAGCTTCAAATCCAAGCGAAACACATGATTTAGCAGCAAATCAATGCGATGTAGAAGGTTTAGCTTCAAATCCATGCGAAACCAATGATTTAACAACAGATACTTGCGATATAAGTGACATAGTTTCAAATGCAGACAAAACAAACGAGTTAGCTTAAATCCATGCGAAACACATGATTTAGCAGCAAATCAATGCGATGTAGAAGGTTTAGCTACAAATCCATGCGAAGCCAATGATTTAGCTTCAGATACTTGCAATATTAGTGACACAGCTTTATATGCAGACGAAACAAACGAATTAGCTTCAAAACCAAGCGAAACACATGATTTAGCAGCAAATCAATGCGATGTAGAAGGTTTAGCTTCAAAACCATGCGAAACCAATGATTTAACTTGAGATACTTGCGATATAAGTGACATAGTTTCAAATGCAGACGAAACAAACGAGTTAGCTTAAAATCCATTTCGAAACAAATGATTTAGCAGCAAATCAATGCGATGTAGAAGGTTTAGCTTCAAATCTATGCGAAACCAATGATTTAGCTTCAGATACATGCGCTATAAGTGACATAGCTTTATATGCAGACGAAACAAACGAATTAGCTTCAAATCCATGCGAAACACATGATTTAGCAGCAAATCAATGCGATGTAGAAGGTGTAGCTTCAAATCCATGCGAAACCAATGATTTAGCTTCAAACATTTGGGATATAAGTGATATAGCTTAAAATGCAGACGAAGCAATCGAGTTACCTTCAAAATCCATGCGATACACATGATTTAGCAGCAAATCAATGCGATGTAGAAGGTTTAGCTTCAAATCAATGCGAAACCAATGATTGAGCTACAGATACTTGCGATATAAGTGACATAGGTTTATATGCAGACGAAACAAACGAATTAGCTTCAAATCCATGCGAAACACATGATTTAGCAGCAAATCAATGCGATGTAGAAGGTTTAGCTTCAAATCCATGCGAAACACATGATTTAGCAGCAAATCAATGCGATGTAGAAGGTGTATCTTCAAATCCATGCGATACCAATGATTTAGCTTCAGATACTTGCGATATGTGTGACATAGCTTTATATGCAGACGAAACAAACGAATTAGCTTCAAATCCATGCGAAACACATGATTTAGCAGCAAATCAATGCGATGTAGAAGGTGTATCTTCAAATCCGTGCGAAACCAATGATTTAGCTTCAGATACTTGCGATATGAGTGACATAGTTTCAAATGCAGACGAAACAAACGAGTTAGCTTAAATCCATGCGAAACACATGATTTAGCAGCAAATCAATGCGATGTAGAAGGTTTAGCTTCAAATCCATGCGAAGCCAATGATTTAGCTTCAGATACTTGCAATATTAGTGACACAGCTTTATATGCAGACGAAACAAACGAGTTAGCTTAAATCCATGTGAAACACATGATTTAGCAGCAAATCAATGCGATGTAGTAGGTTTAGCTTTAAATCCATGCGAAACAAATGGTTTAGCTACAAATACTTGTGATGTACGTTATTTAGATTCAACTGCATGCGTAACAAACGAATTAGCTTCAAATCCAAGCGAAACACATGATTTAGCAGCAAATCAATGCGATGTAGAAGGTTTAGCTTCAAATCCATGCGAAACCAATGATTTAACAACAGATACTTGCGATATAAGTGACATAGTTTCAAATGCAGACAAAACAAACGAGTTAGCTTAAATCCATGCGAAACACATGATTTAGCAGCAAATCAATGCGATGTAGAAGGTTTAGCTACAAATCCATGCGAAGCCAATGATTTAGCTTCAGATACTTGCAATATTAGTGACACAGCTTTATATGCAGACGAAACAAACGAATTAGCTTCAAATCCATGCGAAACACATGATTTAGCAGCAAATCAATGCGATGTAGAAGGTGTAGCTTCAAATCCATGCGAAACCAATGATTTAGCTTCAAACATTTGGGATATAAGTGATATAGCTTAAAATGCAGACGAAGCAATCGAGTTACCTTCAAAATCCATGCGATACACATGATTTAGCAGCAAATCAATGCGATGTAGAAGGTTTAGCTTCAAATCAATGCGAAACCAATGATTGAGCTACAGATACTTGCGATATAAGTGACATAGCTTTATATGCAGACGAAACAAACGAATTAGCTTCAAATCCATGCGAAACACATGATTTAGCAGCAAATCAATGCGATGTAGAAGGTGTAGCTTCAAATCCATGCGAAACCAATGATTTAGCTTCAGATACTTGCGATATGAGTGACATAGCTTTATATGCAGACGGAACAAATGAATTAGCTTCAAATCCATGCGAAACACATGATTTAGCAGCAAATCAATGCGATGTAGTAGGTTTGGCTTTAAATCCATGCGAAACAAATGGTTTAGCTACAAATACTTGTGATGTACGTTATTTAGATTCAACTGCATGCGTAACAAACGAATTAGCTTCAAATCCAAGCGAAACACATGATTTAGCAGCAAATCAATGCGATGTAGAAGGTTTAGCTTCAAATCTATGCGAAACCAATGATTTAGCTTCAGATACATGCGATAAAAGTGACATAGTTTCAAATGCTGACGAAACAAACGAGTTAGCTTCAAATCCATGCGATACACATGATTTAGCAGCAAATCAATGCGATGTAGAAGGTTTAGCTTCAAATCAATGCGAAACCAATGATTGAGCTACAGATACTTGCGATATAAGTGACATAGCTTTATATGCAGACGAAACAAACGAATTAGCTTCAAATCCATGCGAAACACATGATTTAGCAGCAAATCAATGCGATGTAGAAGGTGTAGCTTCAAATCCATGCGAAACCAATGATTTAGCTTCAGATACTTGCGATAGGAGTGACATAGCTTTATATGCAGACGGAACAAACGATTTAGCTTCAAAACCATGCGAAACCAATGATTTAGCTTCAGATACTTGCGATATAAGTTGCATAGCTTCAAATGCAGACGAAACAAACCAGTTAGCTTCAATTCCATGCGAAACACATGATTTAGCAGCAAATCAATGCGATGTAGAAGGTTTAGCTTTAAATCCATGGGAAACAAATGGTTTAGCTACAAATACTTGTGATATACGTTATTTAGATTCAACTGCATGCGTAACAAACGAATTAGCTTCAAATCCAAGCGAAACACATGATTTAGCAGCAAATCAATGCGATGTAGAAGGTTTAGCTTCAAATCCATGCGAAACCAATGATTTAGCTTCAGATACTTGCGATATAAGTGACATAGTTTCAAATGCAGACGAAACAAACGAGTTAGCTTAAATCCATGCGAAACACATGATTTAGCAGCAAATCAATGCGATGTAGAAGGTTTAGCTTCAAGTCCATGCGAAACAAATGATTTAGCTTCAAACATTTGGGATATAAGTGATATAGCTTAAAATGCAGACGAAGCAATCGAGTTACCTTCAAAATCAATGCGATACACATGATTTAGCAGCAAATCAATGCGATGTAGAAGGTTTAGCTTCAAATCCATGCGAAACACATGATTTAGCAGCAAATCAATGCGATGTAGAAGGTGTATCTTCAAATCCATGCGAAACAAATGATTTAGATTCAGATACTTGCGATATAAGACATATAGCTTCAAATGGAGACGAAACAAACGAGATAGATTCAAATCCATGCGACACACATGATTTAGCTTCAAATCAATACGATATAGAAGGTTTTGCTTCAAATCAATGCGATGTAGAAGGTTTAGCTTCAAATCAATGTGATGTAGAAGGTTTAGCTTCAAATCAATGCGATGTGGAAGGTTTAGCTTCAAATCCATGCGAAACAAATGATTTAGCATCAGATACTTGCGATATAAGTGATATAGCTTCAAATGCAGACGAAACAACCGAGTTAGCTTTTAAAATCCATGCGAAACACATGATTTAGCTACAAATAAATGCGATGTAGAAGGTTTAGCTTCAAATCCATGCGAAACAAATGATTAAGCATGATATACTTGCGATATAATTGATATAGCTTCAAATGCAGACGAAACAAACGAGTTAGCTTCAAGACCATGCAACACACATGATTTAGCTTCAAATCAGTTCGGTTTAGAAGGTTTAGATTCAAATCCAGGCGAAACTCATGATTAAGCTGCAAATCAATGCGATGTAGAAGGTTTAGCTTCAAATCCATGCGAACCAAATGATTTTTCTTCAAATACATACGATACAAGTGATATAGCTTCAAATGCAGGCGAAACAAACGAGATAGCTTCAAAGCCAAGTGAATCACGTGATTTAGCTTCAAATAAATGCGAAGTAGAAGTCTTAGGTTCAAATCCATGCGGAACAAATGATTTAGCTTCGAATACTTGCAATATAAGTGATATAGATTAAACTGCAAGAGAAGCAAACGAGTTAGCTTGAAATCCATGTGAAACAAATGATTTTTTTCAAATACTTGCGATACACGTGAGATAGCTACAAGTGCAGGCGAAACAAGTTAACTTTCAATTCCATGCGAAACACATGATATAGCTTAAAATTCATGCGAAACACATCGATTAGCTTCAAATTCGTGCGAGACAATTGATTTAGCTTCAAATCCATGCGAAACATATGATTAAGCTTCAAACACTTGGGATACAGGTGATATAGCTTCAGCTGCATGCGAACCAAACGAGTTAGCTTCAAATCCATGCGAAACACATGATTGAACTGCAAATCAATGCGATGTAGAAGCTTTAGCTTCGAATCCATGCGAAACAAATGATTTACCATCAGATACTTGCGATATAATTGATATAGCTTCAAATGCAGACGAAACAAACGAGATAGCTTCAAATCCATGCGAAACACATGATTGAACTGCAAATCAATGCGATGTAGAAGGTTTAGCTTCGAATCCATGCGAAACGAATGATGTAGCTTCTAACACTCGGTATATAAGTGATATAGCTTCACATGCAGACGAAACAAACGTGTTAGCTTCAAATCCATGCGACACAAATGATTTAGCATGAGATACTTGCGATATAAGTGATATAGCTTCAAATGAAAAGGAAACAAACGATTTAGCTTCAAGTCCATGCGAAACACAAGTTTTAGTTGCAAATCAATGCGATGTAGAAGGTTTAACTTCAAATCCATGCGAAACACATCATTTAGCTGCAAATCAATGCGTTGTAGAAGGTTTAGCTGCAAATCAATCCGATGTAGAAGGTTTAGCTTCAAATCCATGCGAAACAAATGATTTAGCATCAGATGCTTGCGATTTAAGTGATATAGTTTCAAATGCAGGGGAAACAATCGAGTTAGCTTCAAATCCATGCGAAACACATGATTTAGCTGCAAATCAAAGCGATGTAGAAGGGTTAGCTTCAAATTAATGCGATGTAGAAGGTTTAGATTCAAATTAATGCGATGTAGAAGGTTTTGCTTCAAATCCATGCAAAACACATGATTAAGCTTCAAATGCATGCGACGGACAAGATTTAGGTTCAAATTCATGCGAAACAAATGGTTTAGCTTCAAATCCATGCGAAACAAATGATTTAGCATCAGATACTTGTGATATAAGTGGTGTAGCTTCAAATGCAGGCGAAACAAACTAGTTAGCTTCAAATCCATGCGAAACTCATGATTTAGCTTGAAATGCATGCTAAAGACAAGATTTAGGTTCAAATTCATACGAAACACATGACTTAGATTCAAATTCATGCGAAACAAATGATTTAGATTCAGGTACTTGTGATATATATGATTTAGCATCAACTGCATACGAAACAAACGAGTTAGATTCAAATATATGCGAAACACATGATTTAGCTTCAAATCAATGCGATGTAGAAGGTTTTGCTTCAAATCCATGCCAAACAAATGATTTAGCTTCAAATCAATGCGATGTAGAAGGATTAACTTCAAATCAATGCGATGTAGAAGGTTTAGCTTCAAATCCATGCGAAACAATTGATTTAGCTTCAGATACTTGCGATACAAGTGATATAGGTTCAAATGCAGACGAAACAAACGAGACAGCTTCAAATCCATGCGAAACAAATGATTTAGCTTCAAACGCTTGGGATATAAGTGAGATAGCTTTAAATGCAGACGACACAAACGAGTCAGCTTCAAATCCGTGCGAAACACATGATTTAGTCGCAAATCAATGCGATGTAGAATGTTAAGCTTCAAATCCATGCGAAACACATGATTTAGCCGCAAATCATTGCGATGTAGAAGGTTTAGCTTCAAATCCATGCGAAACTCATGATTTAGCTTCAAATAAATGCGATTTAGAAGGTTTAACTTCAAATCCATGCGAAACAAATGACTTAGCTTCGGATACTTGCGATATAAGTGTTGTAGCATCAAATGCAGGAGAAACAAACAAATTAGCTCCAAATCCATGCACAACACATGATTTAGCTGCAAATCAATGCGGTGTAGAAGGTTTAGCTTCAAATCCATGCGAAACAAATGATTTAGCTTCAAACGCTTGGGATATAAGTGATGTAGCTTAAAATGCAGACGAAGCAATCGAGTTACCTTCAAAATTCATGCGATACACATGATTTAGCAGCAAATCAATGCGATGTAGAAGGTTTAGCTTCAAATCCATGCGAAACGAATGATTTAGCTTCAAACACTTGGGATATAAGTGATATAGCTTCAAATGCAGACGAAGCAAACGAGTTACCTTCAAAATCCATGCGATACACATGATTCAGCAGCAAATAAATGCGATGTAGAAGGTTTTGCTTCAAATCCATGCGAAACCAATGATTTAGCAGCAAATCAATGCGATGTAGAAGGTTTAGCTTTAAATCCATACGAAACAAATGGTTTAGCTACAAATACTTGTGATATACGTTATTTAGATTCAACTGCATGCGTAACAAACGAATTAGCTTCAAATCCAAGGGAAACACATGATTTAGCAGCAAATCAATGCGATGTAGAAGGTTTAGCTTCAAATCCATGCGAAGCCAATGATTTAGCAGCAAATCAATGCGATGTAGAAGGTTTAGCTTCAAACCCATGCGAAACAAATGGTTTAGCTACAAATACTTGTGATATACGTTATTTAGAATCAACTGCTTGCGTAACAAACGAATTAGCTTCAAATCCAAGCGAAACACATGATTTAGCAGCAAATCAATGCGATGTAGAAGGTTTAACTTCAAATCCATGCGAAACCAATGATTTAACTTCAGATACTTGCGATATAAGTGACATAGTTTCAAATGCAGACGAAACAAACGAGTTAGCTTAAAATCTATGCGAAACAAATGATTTAGCAGCAAATCAATGCGATGTAGAAGGTTTAGCTTCAAATCCATGCGAAACCAATGTTTTAGCTCCAGATACTTGCGATATAAGTGATATAGTTTCAAATGCAGACGAAAGAAACGAGTTAACTTAAATCCATGCGAAACACATGATTTAGCAGCAAATCAATGCGATGTAGAAGGTTTAGCTTCAAATCCATGCGAAACCAATGATTTAGCTTCAGATACTTGCGATATAAGTGACATAGTTTCAAATGCAGACGAAACAAACGAGTTAGCTTAAATCCATGCGAAACAAATGATTTAGCAGCAAATCAATGCGATGTAGAAGGTTTAGCTTCAAATCCATGCGAAACAAATGATTTAGCTTCAAACATTTGGGATATAAGTGATGTAGCTTAAAATGCAGACGAAGCAATCGAGTTACCTTCAAAATTCATGCGATACACATGATTTAGCAGCAAATCAATGCGATGTAGAAGGTTTAGCTTCAAATCCATGCGAAACCAATGATTTAGCTTCAGATACTTGCGATATAAGTGACATAGTTTCAAATGCAGTCGAAACAAACGAGTTAGCTTAAAATCCATTTCGAAACAAATGATTTAGCAGCATATCAATGCGATGTAGAAGGTTTAGCTTCAAGTCTATGCGAAACCAATGATTTAGCTTCAGATACATGCGATATAAGTGACATAGTTTCAAATGCAGACGAAAGAAACGAGTTAGCTTCAAATTCATGCCAAACACATGATTTAGCTACAAATCAATGCGATGTAGAAAGTTTAGCTTCAAATCCATGCGAAACCAATGATTTAGCATCAGATACTTGTGATATAAGTGATTTAGCATCAAATGCAGGCGAAACAAACGTGCTAGCTTCAAATCCAAGCGAAACACATGATTAAGCTTCAAATGCATGCGACGGACAAGATATAGGTTCAAATTCATGCGTAACACATGATTTAGCTTCAAATCAATGCGATATAGAAGGTTTAGCTTCAAATCCATGCGAAAAAAATGATTTAGCTTCTAATCAATGCGATGTAGAAGGTTTAGCCACAAATCCATGCGAAACAAATGATTTAGCCTCAGATACTTGCGATACAAGTGATATAGCTTCATTTGCTTGCGAAAGACACGATTTAGGTTCAAATCCATGCGAAACACATGGTTTAGATTCAAATTCATGCGAAACAAATGGTTTAGATTCAGATACTTGTGATATATATGATTTAGCATCAACTGCATGCGAAACAATCGAGTTAGATTCAAATCCATGCGAAACACATGATTTAGCAGCAAATCAAGGCGATGTAGAAGGTTTATCTTTAAATCCATGCGTAACAAATGGTTTAGCTACAAATACTTGTGATATACGATATTTAGATTCAACTGCATGCGTAACAAACGAATTAGCTTCAAATCCAAGCGAAACACATGATTATGCATCAAATCAATGCGATGTAGAAGGTTTAGCTTCAAATCCATGCGAAACCAATGATTTAGCTTCAGATACTTGCGATATAAGTGGCATAGCTTCAAATTCAGACGAATCAAACCAGTTAGCTTCAATTCCATGCGAAACACATGATTTAGTAGCAAATCAATGCGATGTAGAACGTTTAGCTTTAAATCCATGCGATACAAACGATTGAGCTTCAAACACTTGGGATATACGTGATATAGCTTCAACTGCATACGCAACAAACGAGTTAGCTTCAAAACCAAGCGAAACACATGAGTTAGCTGCATATCAATGCGGTGTAGAAGGTTTAGCTTCAAATCCATGCGAAACAAATGATTTAGATTATTATACCTGCGATATAAGTGACATAGCTTCAAATGAAGAAGAAACAAACGCGTTAGCTCCAAATCCGAGCGAATCACATGATTTATCTTCAAATCAATGCGATTTAGAAGGTTTAGATTCATATCCATGCGATACAAAAGATTGAGCTTCAAACACTTGGGATATAGGTGATATAGCTTCAACTGCATACGCAACAAACGAGTTAGCTTCAAAACCTAGCGAAACACATGATTTAGCTTCATATCAATGCGGTGTAGAAGGTTTAGCTTCAAATCGATGCGAAACAAATGATTTAGCTTCAAACACTTGGGATATAAGTGATATAGCTTCAAATTCAGACGAAGCAATCGAGTTAGCTTCAAAATCCATGCGAACCACATGATTTATCAGCAAATCAATGCGATGTAGAAGGTTTAGCTTCAAATCCATACGAAAACCAATGATTTAGCTTCAGATACTTGCGATATATGTGACACAGTTTCAAATGCGGACGAAACAAACGAATTAGCTTAAATCCATGCGGAACACATGATTTAGCAGCAAATCAATGCGATGTAGAAGGTTTAGCTTCAAATCCATGCGAAGCCAATGATCTAGCTTCAGATTCTTGCAATATAAGTGACATAGCATTATATGCAGACGAAACAAACGAATTAGCTTCAAATCCATGCGAAACACATGATTTAGCAGCAAATCAATGCGATGTAGAAGGTTTAGCTTCAAATCCATGCGAAACAAATGATTTAGCTTCAAACTCTTGGGATATAAGTGATATAGCTTCAAATGCAGACGAAGCAATCGAGTTACCTTCAAAATCCATGCCATACACATGATTTAGCAGCAAATCAATGCGATGTAGAAGGTTTTGCTTCAAATCCATGCGAAACCAATGATTTAGCAGCAAATCAATGCGATGTAGAAGGTTTAGCTTTAAATCCATACGAAACAAATGGTTTAGCTACAAATACTTGTGATATACGTTATTTAGATTCAACTGCATGCGTAACAAACGAATTAGCTTCTAATCCAAGCGAAATACATGATTTAGCAGCAAATCAATGCGATGTAGAAGGTTTAGCTTCAAATCTATGCGAAACCAATGATTTAGCTTCAGATACATGCGATATTAGTGACATAGTTTCAAATGCAGACGAAAGAAACGAGTTAGCTTCAAATTCATGCGAAACACATGATTTAGCTACAAATCAATGCGAACTATATGTCCTAGCTTCAAATCCATGCGAAACAAATGAGTTAGCTTAAGATACTTGCGATATAAGTGATATAGCATCAAATGCAGGCGATACGAACGAGTTAGTTTCATAACTATGCGAAACACATGATTTAGCTGCAAGTCAATGCGATGTAGATGGTTTAGCTTCAAATCTATGCGAAACAATTGATTTAGCATCAGATTCTTGCGATATAAGTGATGTAGCTTCAAATGCAGACGAAACAAACGAGTTAGCTTCAAATCCATGCGAAACACATGATTTAGCAGCAAATCAATGCGATGTAGAAGGTTTAGTTTCAAATCCATATGAAACAAATGATTTAGCTTAAGATACTTGCGATATAAGTGATATAGCATCAAATGCAGGCGATACGAACGAGTTAGATTCATAAGTATGCGAAACACATGATTTAGCTGCAAGTCAATGCGATGAAGATGGTTTAGCTTCAAATCCATGCGAAACAAATGATTTAGCATCAGATTCTTGCGATATAAGTGATGTAGCTTCAAATGCAGGCAAAACAAACGAGTTGGCTTCAAATCCAAGCAAAAGACATGATTATGTTTCAAATCAATGCGAAGTAGAAGGCTTAACTTCAAATCCATGCGACACAAATGGTTTAGCTTCAAATACTTGTGATATAAGTGATATAGCTTCAACTGCATACGCAACAAACGAGTTAGCTTCAAAACCAAGCGAACCACATGATTTAGCTTAAAATCAATGCGAAGTAGAAGGCTTAGCTTCAAATCCATGCGAAACAAATGATTTAGGTTCAGATACTTGCGATATAAGTGATATAGATTCAAATGCAGTTGAAACAATCGACTTAGCTCCAAATTCATTCGAAACAAATGATTTAGCTTCAAATCAATGCGAAGTAGAAGGCTTAGCTTCAAATACATGAAAAAAAATGGTTTATCTTTTGAAAATTGCCATATAAGTGATATAGATCCAAATACATGCGAAACACACAAGTTATGTTCAAATCAATGCGAAACACATGACTTAGCTTAAAATCAATGCGATGTAGAAGGTTTAGCTTCAAATCCATGCGAAACAAATGGTTTACCTACAAATACTTGTGATATACGATATTTAGATGCAACTGCATGCGTAACAAACGAATTAGCTTCAAATCCAAGCGAAACACATGATTTAGCAGCAAATCAATGCGATGTAGAAGGTTTAGCTTCAAATCCATTCGAAACCAATAATTTAGCATCAGATACTAGCGATATAAGTGACATAGTTTCAAATGCAGACGAAACAAACGAGTTAGCTTAAAATCCATGCGAAACGCATGATTTAGCAGCAAATCAATGCAATGTAGAAGATTTAGCCTCAAATCCATGCGAAACCAATGATTTAGCTTCAGATACTTGCGATATAAGTGACATAGTTTCTAATGCAGACGAAAGAAACGAGTTAGCTTCAAATTCATGCGAAACACATGATTGAAATGCAAATCAATGCGATGTAGAAAGTTTAGCTTCAAATCCATGCGAAACCAATGATTTAGCTTCAGATACTTGCGATATAAGTGACATAGCTTTATATGCAGACGAAACAAACGAATTAGCTTCAAATCAATGCGAAACACATGATTTAGCAGCAAATCAATGCGATTTAGAAGGTTTAGCATTATATCCATGCGAAACCAATGATTTAGCATCAGATACTTGTGATATAAGTGGTGTAGCTTCAAATGCAGGCGAAACAAACGAGTTGGCTTCATATCCAAGCGAAACACATGATTTAGCTTCAAATCAATGCGATATAGAAGGTTTAGCTTCAAATCCATGCGAAACAAATGATTTAGCTTCAGATACTTGCGATACAAGTGATATAGCTTCAAATGCATGCGAGACGAACGAGTTAGCTTCATAACTATGCGAAACACATGATTTAGCTGCAAGTCAATGCGAAACAAATGATTTAGCATCAGATTCTTGCGATATAAGTGATGTAGCTTCAAATGCAGACGAAACAAACGAGTTAGCTTCAAATCCATGCAAAACACATGATTAAGCTTCAAATGCATGCGACGTAGAAGGTTTAGCATCAAATCCATGCGAAACCAATGATTTAGCTTCGGATACTTGCGATATAAGTGACATAGCTTCAAATGCAGAGGAAACAAACGAGATAGCACCAAATCCAAGCGAATCACATGATTTAGCATCAAATCAATACGATTTAGAAGGTTTAGCTTCAAATCCATGCGATACAAAAGATTGAGCTTCAAACACTTGGGATATAGGTGATATAGATTCAACTGCATACGAAACAAACGAGTTAGCTTCAAAACCAAGCGAAACACATGATTTAGCTTCATATCAATGCGGTATAGAAGGTTTAGCTTCAAATGCATGCGAAACAAATGATTTAGCATTAGATACTTGCGATATAAGTGATATTGTTTCAAATGCAGGGGAAACAGTGGAGTTAGCTTCAAATCCATGAGAAGCACATGATTTAGCTGCAAATCAATGCGATGTAGAAGGTTTAGCTTCAAATCCATGCGAAATCAATGATTTACATTCAGATACTTGCGGTATAAGTGATATAGCTTCGATTGCAGCGGAAACAAACGACTAAGCTTCAAACACTTGGGATATAAGTGACATAGCTTCAAATGCAGAGGAAACAAACGAGATAGCACCATATCCAAGCGAATCACATGATTTAGCTTCATATCAATGCGATTTAGAAGGTTTAGCTTCAAATCCATGCGGTACAAAAGATTGAGATTCTAACACTTGGGATATAGGTGATATAGATTCAACTGCATACGAAACAAACGAGTTAGCTTCAAAACCAAGCGAAACACATGATTTAGCTTCATATCAATGCGGTGTAGAAGGTTTAGCTTCAAATCCATGCGAAACAAATGATTTAGCATTAGATACTTGCGATATAAGTGATATAGTTTCAAATGCAGGGGTAACAGTGGAGTTAGCTTCAAATCCTTGAGAAGCACATGATTTAGCTGCAAATCAATGCGATGTAGAAGGTTTAGCTTCAAATCCATGCGAAATCAATGATTTAGCTTCAGATACTTGCGGTATAAGTGATATAGCTTCGTTTGCAGGGGAAACAAACGACTTAGCTTCAAACACTTGGGATATAAGTGATATAGCTTCAAATGCAGACGAAACAAACGAGTTAGCTTCAAATCCATGCGAAACACATGATTTAGCAGCAAATAAATGCGAAGTAGAACGCTTAGCTTCAAATCCATGCGAAACACATGATTGAAATGCAAATCAATGCGATGTAGAAGGTTTAGCTTGAAATCCATGAGAAAAAAATGATTGAGCTTCACACACTTCGGGTATAGGTGATATAGCTTCAAATGCAGACGAATCAATCGGGTTGGTTTCAAAATCCATGCGATACACATGATTAACCTTCAAATCAATTGCGCAGTAGAAAGCTTAGCTTCAAATCTATACGGAACAAATGATTTAGCTGCAGATAATTGCGACACAAGTGTTATAGGTTCAAATGCAGACGAAACAAACGAGCTAGCTTCAACTCCATGATAAATACATGATTTAGCTACAAATCAAGGCGATGTAGAAGGTTTAGCTTCAAATCCAATCGAAACAAATGATTTAGCTTAAAACTCTTGGGATATAAGTGATATAGCTTTAAATGCAGACGACACAAACGAGTTAGCTTCAAATCCATGCGAAACACATGATTTAGCTGCAAATCAATGCGACGTAGAAGGTTTAGCATCAAATCCATGCGAAACCAATGATTTAGCTTCGGATACTTGCGATATAAGTGACATAGCTACAAATGCAGAGGAAACAAACGAGATAGCACCAAATCCAAGCGAATCACATGATTTAGCATCAAATCAATGCGATTTAGAAGGTTTAGCTTCAAATCCATGCGATACAAAAGATTGAGCTTCAAACACTTGGGATATAGGTGATATAGATTCAACTGCATACGAAACAAACTAGTTAGCTTCAAAACCAAGCGAAACACATGATTTAGCTTCATATCAATGCGGTGTAGAAGGTTTAGCTTCAAATGCATGCGAAACAAATGATTTAGCATTAGATACTTGCGATATAAGTGATATAGTTTCAAATGCAGGGGAAACAAACGATTTAGCTTCAAGTCCATGCGAAACACATGATTTAGCTGCAAATCAATGCGATGTAGAATGTTTAGCTTCAAATCCATGCGAAACAAATGATTTAGCATCAGATACTTGCGATATAAGTGATATAGTTTGAAATGCAGGGGAAACAGTGGAGTTAGCTTCAAATCCATGAGAAGCACATGATTTAGGTGCAAATCATGCGATGTAGAAGGTTTAGCTTCAAATCCATGCGAAATCAATGATTTAGCTTCAGACAATTGCGGTATAAGTGATATAGCTTCAAATGCAGACGAAACAAACGAGTTAGCTTCAAATCCATGCGAAACACGTGATTTAGCTTCAAATCAATGCGATGTAGAAGGTTTTGCTTCAAATCAATGCGATGTGAAGGTTTAGCTTCAATCCATGCGAATCAATGATTTTGCTTCAGTTGCTTGCGGTATAAGTGATATAGCTTCAAATGCAGACGAAACAAACGAGTTAGCTTCAAAGCTAAGCGAAACACATGATTTAGCAGCAAATCAATGCGATGTAGAAGGTTTAGTTTCAAATCCATGTGAAACAAATGATTTAGCATAAGATACTTGCGATATAAGTGATATAGCATCAAATGCAGGCGATACGAACGAGTTAGAT